>NW_028079127.1:12524966-12613888 GCF_014824575.4 Sturnira hondurensis | reverse complement strand
CAAGAAGGGGCTGGAAAGAAGTATACCAAGTCATGAAATCCAAAGACCTACAGCCAAGATTGCTTTATCCAGCAAAACTTTCATTTAGAATGGAAGGACAGATAAAGTGCTTCTCAGATAAGGTCAAGTTCAAGGAGTTCATCATCACCAAGCCCTTATTATATGAAATGCTAAAGGGACTTATATAAGAAAAAGAAGATGAAAAATATGAACAGTGAAAGGACAGCAAACACACAGTTATTAACAACCACATCTAAAACAAAAGCAAACCAAGAGGACAGCTAGATCAGGAGTGGAACCATAGAAATGAAGAACACATGGAGGGTTAGAAACAGGGGGGTGGGAGGGGGAGAAGGGGGGAGAAGGCACAGAAAATAGCATAGATGGTAGGTAGAAAATAGATAGCGGGGAGGGCGAGAATAGTGGGGGAAATATAGAATCCAAAGAACTTGAGACACGTGGTTATAAACTAAGGGGGGGAAAATGGTGGGGGAGGGAGGGTGCGGGTGGAGGGGAATGAAGGGGGGGAATAGAACAACTGTAATGGTATAATCAATAAAATATATTTTTAAAAAATTTAAAAAAAGAAAGAAAGAAAAAAACTTCAGACTCCACCACATTCAGGTTCGGTTTAAGCCAGAAATGCTATCCAGCAGATATAATGTTCTCATGAGGTTTTAATTCACTTATATTATCTAAAGCACTGAGGGTTTTTTTGTGTGTTTCATTCATTTAATTTTGTTTCAAATATTTTTACTGTCTCATTAGAAAGTAAAGTTTGGAACTCTATCTCTTGGTCCTGAAATTGTCTAATTCTCACTGTCATTTTTTCCTCTGTTGAGTCCCCACTGGACATACTATTTTTAATTTCCCTTTCTAAAATCAATATTATCTGATGTCATAGTACAGCTACCACTGAGCTGAAAATACTGCAAGAGTTGAACTCAAGCAAATTTGACTTACTATGTATTCACAGAAATATCAAATATTTGAAAAACTAATGGATTTCTCTTCTCTACCTTACAGATCTGATGTGCTTCCAAACAAGTATGGTGGGCACGTTTTCACAAAAAGACTCATAACTTGCCTGTTTCTTCTAATTTGCAGAGGTTGTAGAGGCACCTCTGACAATGGCAGAGCCATAGCTACTGCTGCTGAAGTTCTTGCGGCCACCTGAAAAACTTCGTGCTCATCATTAAAAAGGAGGCTGCTTCCAAAGTCTGCCCCTTGCCAAAATAACCATTGCTAATGGATCCAAACCGTAACCAGCAGCTGAGAGCCACCTGCCTCCATTATCAGAGCTACTCCCTAGTCACTGGGTCACCCGCAGTGCCACCAGTTTGGCCTCTAGAGGAGCCAAGGCCAGCCTCAGAAAACCCTGGAAAGTGAAAAATGGGTCTTCAGTGCTGGCCTTTTGCTGTCATCCATAAAAGACTCTAAGCACTCTGAGGGTGGAAACCACAACTTTCTTGCTCATCTTTGCATCCTTAATATCCAGCAGAGTGTATGGCAAGTATCTGGTACTCAAGATATCACTGTTGTGCTGGCTGGGTAGCTCAGTGGGTTAGAGTGTCATCCTGATATGCCAAGGTTGCAGGTTTGATCCCTTGTCAGAACACATACAAGAATCAACCAATGAATGCATAAATAAGTAAAACAACAAATCTCTCTTCCCCTACTCTCTAAAAATCAACCAACAAATTTAAACTTTTTTTAAAGAAATCACCATTGAATTTGTAGATGATGAATGGATGGGAAGGTGTACAAATAAATTAATGAATAATGTTCCCTCCAAGTGTTTTATGTTAACATGTAGGCATGAAATGAATAAGACACCCACAGATGGCTGCAGTCAGGGAAAACATTAGATAGTTGGACACAGAAAGTAACTATCAAGCATGGGGTGTTTTGTTTGATTGTTTTTAAAGAAGGCTTTTTGATGTAGCACTTAACCTGAAAGTTGTTTTCTTCCTGTGAAGTTTGGGCAGTATAACACATTGAAAAGAGAGAAGAGAAATTCCTGGGTATCAGCAGGCAGCTACAGAAATCAGCACGGAAGAGTCTTCTTTGGAGAATGATTTCTTGTACACCAGTAATGTGTGAATCTATACAATAGCAAATAGGCATGGAAATAGCTAGAGCTATGTAAATACAGTTCATAAAGACTCCTACTCAGAACCTCAGTGCAGAGTACGCTTATATTCCACTGTCTATAGGTAGTTGATCAACCCTGAAAATGGAAAGTCTCGATCAGTGGGGGAGATAGGGCAGGACTGGGTGTAAAACATTATTAAACAAAAGAGGTCCAGTAAAGAGTGTTGGACTGAGAGAAATTTACTCTTAATTATTTTTAGCTGTAGTTTTATACTGGTAAGTCAGTTGAAATGCATATAGGACAGAAGCAGCTGATTGAAGTATAACTTGCATACTACAGAATTTACCTGTTAACAAGTATATGTTTTAATTTCATAGTAAATTCATGCAGCTGTACATCCATCACTACGATCTAGTTGTTGACCATTTCTATCACTCCCAAGATGTTGTTATTCCCATTTACAGTCAATCCCCATTCCCATGTCTAGCCCAGGCTAGCACTGTTCTGCTTTTCTGTTTCTGTAGATTTGTATTTTCAGAAATTTAATGTAAATAGGATCATGCCAGCTATAGTCTTTTGTGTCTATCTTCCTTCACATTGAATGATGTTTTTGAAGTTCACTTATGTTGAACATATATCATATCAATAATTTGTTTCTTTTTATTTCTGAGTAGTAGTACCTTGTGTAATACCCATTTTGTTTAACCCATCAATGGCATTTGGACTGTGTCCATTTTTTAGCTATTGTAAATAACAAGTCTATGAGCATTTTTATACAAGTCTTTTTGTGAACATTTATTATTTATTTCTCTTGAGTATATACCTAGGAAAGGAATTTCTGGGTTATATGCTAAATTTATGCTTTACTTTTTAAGACATTCCCAAACTATTTGCACAAGTGGATGCACCATTTTACACACTCGCTGGTAGCGTGTCTGTGTTTCACTTTCCCCACACCTCTGATACTTAACAAAGTCAGTCTTTTGGAGCACAGCAATCCTAATGAGTTTACAGTGATATCTCCCTGTGACTTTTAACTTGCATTTCCCAAACCAAGGATGGCTGAGCATCTTTTCATGTGTTTACTAGCCATCCAGATGGCTTTTTGGTAAGCTGTCTTTATATCTTTTGTCCATTTTTAAATTAGGCAGTTTGTCATCTTAATAAATTGTAAGTGTTCTTTTTTCCTGGACACAAGTCCTTTGTCAGATATATGATTTATAAATATTTTCTCCTAGTGTGTGGCTTGCAGGTTCATTCTCTCAAAGGTACATTTTGAAGAAAAGTGTTTAATTTTGATAAAGTCCAATTTATCATTTATTTTCCTTTTATGAACTGTGCTTCTGGTATTGCATCAATATGTTTTCCTTTTTTGGCTTGATTTTTATTTTCTTTATATTTTACTTTTGCTTCTTTTCCTTATATTTTATGTACATATATTTTTTAAGTTGTTGTATCTATATTTGTCAAAATTAAACTTAATAGGTATTTCATAACAAAGTATTTATATGATTATGCTCCTCTTTCATAAAATTACATGTTAAAAGAGCCTCACTGGGAATTTTTAAAGTGAGGTGAACCCATTTGACAATTTCAACACATATTATGATGCCTCAAAGGCCAGGTAATAATAGTGCTTTATCAAGGGCTTGCTTTGTGCCAGGTACTGCTTTAAGCTCTTTGCTGGTGTTAACTCATTCAGTCCTAATGCTCTCATGTCGTAAGTACTAGTATTATCACCACTCTGAGGTGAGCAAATAGACACACAGAATATTCCAGTAAGTTGCCCAGAAATTGGCAAAGCTGGGATTCAAGCTCAAGCAATCCAGCTCCTAACCCTGCACTCACTGCCTCTAAGCAACTTCCCCTACAGAATATGATTCCCCAAATTCGATCTGCTTCTGTGGGGGTATGTGGTGGGTGTCTAACATAGTGTCACCCCAGCCCCTCTTCTCTGCAAACTACCTGATCTGTCTATGGGGAGGGTTCCTGTTTCAGCTGTGTGAATTTCCCACCACACACCTCCCTTCCCATCCCCACACACAGCCATTGCTGATTATGCCAACTGTGAACAATAACCTAAGCTGAGCATATCATATTGTCACTCTCACTTGAGGCTTAGGAAATACTGGAATTGGGAGCCAAGTTAAGTCACTGGATTGCTAGATGCTGGGACCTCTACCAATTCCCACTGCAGCCCCAGGACTTTCCTTGGCTTCTCCTTTGCTAAGGCCTAGTTGTTCTGTAATTCCATAGTTCCCTGAGATACCTCTGTATTCTTTTAATGTGACCCCAGGTTGGTGTCTGTTATTTTTGAAGTGTATAACACTCCAAACCGTCACTACTAGAGGCAGCCACGGCGAGGCTCACTCTGCCTGTCCAGGGTCCGCAGGCTGCCCCATCATAATATGGGTTTCAGAACCCCTCCACAGACCTGCGGGCCTTACCTCACTGAGCGCTGATGACACGTGCTTGTCAGCTAAGTCTTCACTGAGATAATCTTTCTAGGCTTTCTGGAAGACATAGTGTATCTGATAAACTAAATTGTGGTAATGAGAGAGAGAGCTGGAAGAGACCTCAGTCCCTCCTTCTTACTTCCAGGTAGCATGTGTATACTGTGCCAAGGGATTTCTGAAGACAATGACACAATTGTTTCTAAACCAAGTGGCTTTAATAGCGGCTATTTTAGCTCAGAAAAGAGAGGAGTATTTCTGGGCAATAAAGGTTTTCTTGTGCCCCTCCACTCACTTCCTCTGAGCAGCAACTTCTTTCCTTTTAGCCAAAGGTGAGCTGGTGAGCAAAGAACCATCAGTGAATTCCACCAGTGACGGCCAGTTCCAGAGAGTGACTTCAGAACCTGCAGCAGCTCCAAAAGTGACACTAACGAGTGACAAGAAGTTCTGTTTGGGGCATGTGATTTGAGAAAGTGTAGGCATTGGAGCCAAATCAACCTATATTCAAATTCCAGCTCACTGCACACACAGGCAGCTTCTGGGCCTATTTCCTCAACTTTAAAATACAGTTGAAGGGTTCAGGATTCACTTGAAAAAGCCTGGCACACTGTGTCCCCTAATTATTCGGGTTTACCCTTCCCCAAAGCAGCAACTCCAAAGCTCTTTTCATCGTTTCTCTCTCACACACGCACACACAAGCACAATTCACAAAAGAACCATAATTCTTAGTGTAAAATTGAGACATTTCACAAGCAGGTTTGTATAATTATTCAAGTCAGTCAATACATACTCAGTGCCAACTTTCTAAGAAAACCCTAATCTATGCTAAAGGAAATTCCCCTGTAGTTGCAACTTGGCAAATATCTGTTGGATTATTCAGCAAATGTTACCAAACATTTGAAAAGCTATCTAGAGCTTCAGAATATTCAAAAATCAGTATTATTTTACTTGCTACTTATTTTCCAACAGTTGCAAGAAAGTGGCTAAAATTTTCATTTTCCAAACATAAAGGGATTTAAAATTTTTTTCAATACTTTTGTGTGTGTGTGTGTCTCTCTCTCTCTCTCTATATATATATATATAGATATATCTATATATACATAGATATATATAGATATATCTATATATATCCCCCAAACTTCACAAACTTACCAGAACTTAATGCCACTCCCCAGTATTTCTAGATCAGCTACCTTTGCAGCTGATGTGGATACTGAAATCATCTAAAACCACATAATAAAGAGATTTAAATCTGGAGTAGATGCCTAAAAACCCACAGAAAAATCTACCAATTTAACTTGTAAAAGTGCATCCAGATGTAAACAAATGATAATGAAAGCACAGTGGCTAACATTTGAGTGCTAACTATGTACAAGGCAATGTGCAAAGGATTTTAAATGGATTTTTAAATTTAATTATCACACATCTATACGGTACATACTATTTTTATTACAATTTTTAGGTGAATAAACTCAAATTTAGGATGTGGAAATAATATGGGTTCTCACAGCTAATAAGTTATGGAGTCAGAATTTGAACTTGGGCTTTCTGACCCAGAACCCAAGTTCTTAATGAAGACATTATTTTATATTTTTATTGTATTTTTTCCTTTAACATTTAACATTATTGTATTTTTTTCCTTTAACATTTCCCTTACTCTTCCCTCCCCACCTCAATCACCACACTGTTGTTCGTTGTAATAAAATATGCAAAACCTAAAATGTACCAATTTAACCATCTTCAAGTATACAGTTTTGTGGCGTTAAGTACATTTACATTGCTCTATAACCATTCCCATCATCTATCTCTAGAATAGTTTTACCTTCCCCAAAATGAATTTCTGTACCCATTAAACACTAAATCCCCCACTACCCCCAGTCCCTCACAACCACCATTCTCCTTTCTGTCTCCATGACTACCCTAGGTACCTCATATAAGTAAAATGATACAATATTTTTCCTTTCTGTGGCTGCCTTACTTCACTTAGCATAATGACTTCAAGATTCATCCATCTTGTAGCATATATCAGAATGTCCTTCCTTTCTAAGGTTTATAGTCCATTGTGTGTATATACCACATTTTGTTTACCCATTTATTCATAGATGAAGACTTGGGTTGCTTCCACCTTTTGGCTTTTGTGAATAATGGGGCTATGAGGATGAATGTAAAGAATATCTGTTCTAGTCCCTTCTTTCAATTCTTTTGGAAACACACCCAGTACCCAAGACATTTTTGATACATTCCTTCTCTTTGCTATTGGCCAGTTATTCTTTGTGTTTTGTTTGCTTTTTATCAGTGTCTCCATGGGCCCTGGCTGGTGTGGCTCAGTGGACTGAGCACTGGCCTACAAACCAAAAGGTCACCAGTTCTATTCCCAGTCAAGGCATATGACTGAGTTGCAGGCCAGATCCCGGGGTAGGGACTGGAGGGGGCACATGAGAGGCAACCACACATTGCTGTTTCTCCCCCTCACTTTCTCCCTCCCTTACCCTCTCTCTAAAAATAAATTTAAAAAATATTTTTAAATGTCTCCATGTATGAAGCAATTACAAATGTATAATATCTAGAGAGATTCTAGTGTCCTCTTAAGCCAGTAGCCCGGAGAACAGCGGCAGAACACTGGGCTGGCTCATAGCTAGGGTAAACATAGGCACCTGCAGGCCGACTGGTGAGGCAGGCAGAATTTTTCAGGCCAAATATATTTTCAACATAATTTCTCCCACTTGGCTAACATGGCATTTTAACATGTTTTTTAAGGCATTAAGGACATGACAAGTCACTGAAAAATTTAGATAGAGACGGTGTGAAGGGGAAAGGGATCCCAGTGAAAAAACAGTTGTGGTTCTGAGGTCCACTGAAAAGCAGGAAGGAAATGTGTAAGCACATTAGTGGTGTTAAAGGCATCTTTAAAAAGGCAAAAAGACGTAACTTAAAAAGAAAAAAATAGAATCAGCTACAGCAAGGCACTAAGAGATAAATGCCCTTAGGAGGCTGCTTCCGCCACTGTTAAACTTTTATCAAACTTTACCAGTTTTTTTTTTTTTTAAAGAGTGCAGCTCTTTTTTTTTTTTTTAAAGATTTTATTTATTTATTTATTTTTAGAGGGGAAGGAGAGAGGGAGAGAAACATCAATGTATGGTTGCCTTTTGTGCATCCCCTGCTGGTAGTTAGCCTGCAAGGAACCGGTTTGCAACCCAGGCATGTGCCCTGGCTGGGAATCGAACCGCGATCGTCTGGTTCGCAGGCCCGCGCTCAATCCACTGAGCTACGCCAGCCAGGGCCCAAACTTTACCAGTTTTAATCAGAATCACAAGTAAGTCTTTTCTCAAATATATCCACTTTAAGCCAAAATAACCTACTCCCCCTGACATACACCAGGGTAGGACTCTTTTCCTTCTTTTTTTTATCTGAGTCAAGCATATACCAGAAATGTCCTTTGGTAGTTTTTCCCCTATTTAAACAATCCTTCATTACTTCCCCACTATTACTACAGCAGTATGTCAGGGCAGACAGACCATGTGCCCTTAGAAAAGAGGCATCCAGGCTTCCATCCTGACCCTGCCTCAGACTGACATTATAGCCTCATATTTTTTTACTTAGATCCCCTTAATCTGTTTCCTAATCTGAAAATTGGGATAAAAATACCCAACTCCAAAAATTTTTAAATATCATAAGTGATAAGATCCTAGTACATAGTAAATGCTTAATTACTGCACTTGCCCTGGCCTAGTTGCTCAGTTGCTTGGAGCACTGTCCCATACACCAAAAAATTGCAAGTTTCATCCCAGGTCACGGCGCATACCTAGATCTCGGGTTGGAACTCTGGTTGGGTGCATACAGGAGGAAACTGATAGACGTTGTCTCTCACATCAATGTTTTCTCTCTCTTCCTAAAATCAATAAACATATCCTCGGGTGAGAATTGAAAAAATAGCAACTTCCCTTTTTATCTGGGTTTTGGGATGAATTAAGTTTTCAATTCATCTTCCATATTTTCTTCACATAATGTAAATATCTGAAAAAGAGGTCCTTACTTTCCTTGTATTTATACAGACACACAATGTGAGAGCTATAGGATTTTTGCCACAGAATGCTTATAAAGGCATTGACCAAAAGTGATGTCATTTATACAGAGGTTGAAGGATAAGGAAAGGCACACTGCCAAAGAAAATATACAGATAACCATTCACTCAGCAAAAGGAGGAACTGTTCAAAATTGAAAGTGATTTAAGAGACATAATAGTTAAATATGATTTTGGACCTATTTGAACAATGGCTTGAACAAACCAACAATAAAAAGCCATCTTTGATACAGAAATTTAAAATATGAACTGGGTATTATATTTTGTTAAGTAATCATTTTAAATTTTCTTAGGTATGATAATAGCATTGTGATTACATTTTTTAAAATCTTCTTATCTGTGGGAGATGTATACTGAAATAGTTATAGGATTTCCCTTAAACTACTCCAACTGGGAGCAGGGGAGTAGAGGGAAAGAAAGACAGATGAAACAAGAGAAGCAAAAGTTAGGAGACATGTTGCAACTGAATTATGGGTACATGGGGGCTCATTAAATTCTCCTATGTACATTTAAAATTTTCCACTATAAAAGTTCTTTCAAAAACAAATTAAGATCAGTATTTAAAGAATGGATGGGAGGAGGGACAAAAGTATAGGTACATAAATCAACTAGACAAAGGAAATGAAGAAGAGGTCATATTCTAGTGAATTTGGAGGTAGAATCAATAGGAATTTGATATGTGGAATAAGTGTCTGATTGCTGTTTTAAAGAGCTGGTACTGGCCCTGGCTGGTATAGCTCAGTGGATTGAGCACAGGCCTGTGAACCAGAGGATTGCGGTTCGATTCCCAGTCAGGACACATGCCTGGGTTACAGGCTGGTTCCCTGCAGGCCAACTCTCAGCAGGGGATGCACAAAAGGCAACCATACATTGATGTTTCTCTCCCTCTCTCCTTCCCCTATAAAGATACATAAATAAATAAAATAAAATCTTAAAAAAAAAGAGCTGGTACTGGTCCGTGAGATGAGAGTTCCTGGAGGAAGAGAAGGTTTGGTGGAAGTCAAACAAGGAAAGCTTTCCAGGAGGCAAAAGTGGCTCTAAACATCTGGAGTTCAGCAGATCAGCAGACAAGTCCAAACTGCAGATAGAGATCTGGGACCCACTGGCATTTAAATGGCACTTAAAGCCATGAGGAAGACTGGAACTGCCCAGAAGAAAGAATAACACAAGGAAAGGGCCCTGGACCGAGCCCTGAGGCACTCCAAACCTTAAGGGGTGGCAAGAAGAAGAGAGAGCCCCGAGGAGAGTAAAAATAAACAGCCAGAGAGAAAAGAAGAAAACCTAAAGAATAAAGTGCTGTGAAAGCTGAGAGAACAGTTTTATAAATACTGATTAGTAGTAGTTGAAATAATCCTTTCTAGTATCAATGGATTAAAATAGGCTTTTTTAGCTTCCCTAGTAATCAAGCCATGTTTTAAGATACCTATGCTATAAATTTTATAGCATTGTTTCCATTGCATAAATATTTTCAAGTTACAAGCTTTAGAACACAACCAAAGTTTAATTGAAGACTGACACAAGCAAAGGAAAAGGAAAGTTTAAGAATCATTTGTTGAATGTTTACTATGTTTGCACAAAGTTCTACTGAGCCAGAGGATATAACAAGAACCAATATTTATCGAAAACCTTTTAGATGACGATAGCTAACATTTATAGAGTGCTTACTTTGTGGTGGGCACTCTTCTATCCCAATATTTGCATTGTTAACTCTTTTAATCTTCACATAATGTAGGTTCCATTATTGTATTCATTTTACAAATGAGGAAACAGAGGGGCCAGAAGTAAATTCCCTGAGATGAATGGAGCCTGTATTTGAACACTTGCAATCTGATTCCAGAGCCAATCCACTTAATAGCTACTCTGATTACTTTCCTTTTTTTACCTGGTCTCTTATTTAAAAAAAAATTAAAGCCCTATACTATAGATATCGTTATGTTCATTTATTTTAAGTATTACTAAAAAGAAACTTGGAAAAGTTAAAAAAAGTTCACTGAGGTCACAAATCCACTATAATCAGCTTGGCAAATCTAATATTAGCAAGACCCCTAAACTACCTTTTACTTCTACTATTCCAGGCAGTATGATAGGTACAAAGAAGTGTAAGATATGATTTTTGTTCTGCAGGATCTCAGGATGATGGGAAGACAAAAACAGTTTAAGTAAGACAAGCATGGTAAGTGCCAAATTAGTAGTACAAACAATTATTAGGGAAATTTGGAGAAGCAAGAAACCCCTAGGTCTTGAACAATGAGTAAGATTTAAATAAATACAAGAGACAGGAGAGATTTTAAGGCTACCAGATAGCATTTATAAAGGAATAACAGGACAACATAGTACCAAAAGAAGGCAGACAGATTAAAGTACACATTTCAATTCTGCCCACATTGATTGATTGATTGATTGATTGATTTATAGCCTTTGTCACTTAGCCTTTCTAAGTTTTAGTGCTCTCCTCAAAACCTGTCTCTTGAAATCTGGTCATTATGTTTGAGGTCTATGATTCACACACAGGACTTGGCACAGGTAACTGGAATGAGAAGCTGAATATTATCATAATGATAAAGTCTGAGGAGATGCCAAACCTGGAGCAACTTTGGCCGAGTTATAGTGGCTACTAATTTAGGGATAGGCCAGATTCCAAAAGTACGTTTACGGGGTTTCTGAAGATTCTTCTCCATCTAAATTTCCTTTGACAATTTCACGACAAGGGGTATTCTCATCCGGCCGGTTCTTCCAGTGGTTCTTCTGCTGTAACATTCATCGACGTGATGGCTCTGCTCTGGGGATGTCATTTTCATTTGTATGGTTTTTCGAAGCTACAGCTTAAGAAAGGGGGCATTTTAAGTATAATCTATTCCTTAAATCACAGACATTAGCAATGACAAAATTATAGAACTGCAAGATTTATTTAATGTGATACAGGCAGGTTTGGTGGTCAAGCCTGCAACTGCTGAAACAGAATACAGACAGAATTTGACATATATTTTGAGACAGGCAAGCAGTTATTACACAGAGTAGAAAGCATACCACATTGCCTCATTTTTCTTACATGTAAGTACTTGGTTTCCCCAAGACAGAAATCTTAAAGGAATACAAACTACCCTAAGAGAGTATGAGTTCTGAGTTGTTTTCCTATAATAGCAATGGTCTAATATGCTCTTACCTGGTCTCTCGAATGATTTAGTGCTAGAATTTATAAAATAACTACATAGAGTTTGAACATAGTCTCTGACCAAGAAAACAGAATGAATCTAACTGGGGATTTAAGCTATGGCTTTTCCTTTTTTTGCATCAACAAGCAGCCTTCTTATCCTTGCAACTTCCAATTCCAGTGCTGCATGGTGCTACAAATGAATAGAACTACATTTATATACTATATACTATTTACATGCACTTATACATACGTTTATCACAATGATAAATGCAGATAATGTATATGCACACATACATACACACATACACACATATGCACACACAAAACAGACAGAAAACCAGTAAGAAAGTGCCCCGAAAGGATCAACTTTCAATATTGTTTTGTGAATGAAATAAAATATTTAAGATTAATGACTATTATTGCTACTAATCACCATGCTCAATTGGAAGCTAAACAGCATGATTCTTCTTAATGCTAATAATCATTAACTGTTAATTACAAAAATTGTAAATTTGGGGTTTTTAATCTAATTTTGGATTTGCAATAAGACCTTTACCTACCTGGACTTTTGAAATGAAACTAACAAAGTATAGATGTTATTTGAAGTAAAACTCTTAAGGAAGCAAATAACAGTAAAAATAATAAATACTGTACCAGGTTAAATACTATATCAGATATGAGTGAACATACTATTAATTCACTTCCCCTAAAAGAGAAAAAAATAATGTTGAGCTTTTTCTAGTCCCAGGGGCTAACACATAGCTATCTTCTATATTTTATGTTAAGACGGTTCTGTATGGCAGAGGTTATTATCCCCATGTTATAGATGAGAAAACTAAGTCTCAACATGGTTATGGAATTTGATCAAGAGCAAACAGCTAGTAAGTGGTGGAGCTGAACACTGACTCTAGTACTTTCCATGATTTTATAATACCTCAGGAATAGAAAATTCCACAAGCACATTTTGAATGCCTGTTATGTGAAAAGCACCATGCCAAACATAAGAAATACACATTTTAACTTTAGAGGTTTCATCTTCTAGTAGAGGCAGGCCCAGCTACATAATTTGAGGGATCCAGTGCAAAATGAAAAGTAGGCCTCTTTTCAAAAATCATTAAAAATTTCAAGATGGTGATATCAAAGCTAACTGATCATGGGGCCTTTTTAAGCACAGGGCCTTGTCACAAGCCCATGAAGCTAGCCCTGAGCACAGGAGGGCAAACAAAGGCATTAGCCAAAGCCAAGCCCACTGTCTCTTTTTGTTCAGCCATAAGCTAAGAATATTTTTCACATTTCTAAATAGTTAATAAAAGAAAATTTGTGATATGAAAATTATACAGTATGCAAATTTGAGAGTCTATAAATAAAGTTTTAGTAGAATAACAGCAATACTGATTTTTTTTTAATGTGTCCTATGGCTGTTTTTGCACAAGAAAGGCAGAGTTGAATATTTGCAACAAAGACCATCTGGCTGGCCCACAAAGTCTTAAATACTTACTATCTGGTTCTTCCAGAAAAAGTCTGCAAATCTCTGTTCTAGCAGGAAGGCAGAAAACAAGTAATAAAAGAAAGGAGCACTAGAGTGGCATGCAGATTCAAAAGAGAAGAAACTACATTAGATTCGAAATATCAGAAAAGATACTCCTTCTTAGAGCGAGTAAGGTGACTTTGCATAATGGGCAGGGGAGGGTGAGAAGAGGCATTAGAGGCAGAGGAATCACCTCTGCGTACCAGGGATGGGGGAAAGCTCTACAGTTGGGCAAGATGAAAAGTCCACTCTGATTGCAAGACAGTTTCAAGTGAAACGGAAAAAAGGAAGAAACAAGAATTTTAACTTTACTTTGGTGGGCTCTTTGAGGAAGAGTGTGTCTTGCTCAGTAAGTTTTAAGATAATTCATCCGGCAACAGTGTGTAGAATTGAGCACAGCAGGAACAGACCAGAGACCGAAAAGCAAGGTAGGAAGGTGTGGTTTAAGTCTAGTTGGTGAGAAGTAGTGCCAACCTAAACAAATGTGGTCGTAAGTAGAAATGAATTACTATCTAACATAAGGGCCAACAGACTGATGGTTGAGAAAAGGCAGAGAACAGCATCAAGCTTGAAAACTAGGTAATTAAAAAAATGTGATAAAATTAACAAAAGAAAGGAGAGGAAACTGGTTTGGTCACAAAGATGATGAGTTCAGTTTGCCCACATGACCAGTTTAAGTTGCAAGTGGAACATTCTGGTGAAGATTTCAAGAAGATAGGATCAAAGGACTCAACCCCAGAAGTGATTAAATGCTAAGTGATGCAGATTCTGGCATTCTCTACAAAGAGATAATAGTTTAATACAAGTGTAATGATTTCCAGTACAACAGAAGGAAACAAATGTATTTTAAATTGAACTATTCTACACATTTTCTCAAATTCTAAATAATCTTAGTTCCAATCTTTTAAAACTAACTTTCTGAAAGGAAAAGAAAAACAACAACAAAAAACTGTTGTCAAAAGGTCATAGAGTTCAAAAAGAAAGAAAAAACGATGTACCCAGGTAACATCTGCTTCCATGAACTAAGAGTTTCAAGCCCTCAGACTCCTCAAAGTTTCATGCAAAATTAAAAGGTCAGTAAGATCGAATTTATTTGCAATTCATACATTCCAAATTTATAATAATTCCTACCGGCTGCTCTAGAATTTGCCTTTGGGAGTTCCACTAAAAAAGTTTTCTAAGGAAACAGAAACTATTGAAATAGGTAACATGTTCAATTAACCTAATTGTAGAACACCTAGAAAGAGCTTACATACAGAAAAATTAGGATAAGTATAATTCATTCTTATCTATTCCTTGAACTTAGGTTAGTTTTCAATTACGAGTATTCTCAAAAGGAATAAAATTAGTCATACGTTCCCCTGGCTGGTGTAGCTCAGTGGATTGAGCACAGGCCTGTGAACCAGAGGATAGCGGTGCAATTCCCAGTCAGGGCACATGCCTGGGTTGCCAGCCAGTTCCCTGCAGGCCAACTCCCAGCAAGGAGACGCACAAAAAGCAACCATACATTGATGTTTCTCTCCCTCTCTCCTTCCCTCTAAAGATAAATAAATAAATAAAATCTTAAAAAAAAATTAGTCATACTTTTCATCAATCTTCCAAATTTATCAAAGTTCATAAAAATTACTTCAAGAATAACACAGGGCACAGTGTAACTATTAACTAATAAAGTTTGTCTTCAATGACACCCCAACCCCTACTCTTCCCTGCACTTTGATGCCTTTGCATCTCTTCGCCCATCAAAACCTCATTTCATAAAAAAGCCAATGTCTTATATATGAGTAGTTGTACTTTTAGGCTTTTCTCTAATAAAGCTTATGTTCCCTTGCTAAGTTCCCACCCCTTTTGGAACAAGGCATTTTTGAAACAGAAAGCACTTTCTGTTGCCCAGTAGTCACATCATATGTCTTCCTACAGGTAATCCTTTCGAAGTGCCGGAGTAATGCATTTAAATATGCAATTTATTTTATTCATGTAAACAGTGATTTAGGTACAGAGTAGAAAGTCGTTTGGGATCATCGATTTGTTAACTGAGTTTAGCCAAGTAATGTGGAAAGAGTTCACCCAGGATAAGACACCAGTGGAGAAAATACTTGTCAATTCAAGAGAAAAAACACTTCAAGAATGAAAAAGACTACCGTGGCCTGGGCTCCTTCGCTGATGTCTAGGTTTGGAAACTGCGCACTCTGTTACTTCTCCAGCCACTTTCCCGAGAATAAAGGAATATGCAAACACCAACTGGTGGCGTTGGTGAATGAACTACAGTTGACACTAACGACACCTTTTGAGTTCTGGAGGGCTGCTAAGCCTTTAGCACTCCGATAAACACCTGGCGTTCGGATGCCGAGACGCAAACACTCTCCGACCCGGAGGACAAAAGCAAGGTAAAAGGAGTGGTAGCGGCGGTAGAGAAACATCGCGGAGGAACCACCGCGAGGGGCGCCGCGCGTGTCCCGCCCGTGGTGGGGCCACGCGGAAGGCCCCGCCCCCGGACCCCTCGCTCCGCCCTTGGACACCGCCCCTTCCCTGTTCGCGTACCCGCGCGCCCCGCCTGCGGACGGAAGCGAGAGCGAGGCCGAACGCCTGACGTCAAGGCGACACCGCCAAACCTCGCCCAGAGTCAGGCGTGTAAACCAGCCGGAGCGGCGGCATCCCAGGACCGCCGTGGCGCCGGGAGCAGCTACCTAGAGGGAGCGCGAGGCGCAGGGTGACGCTGGCTAAGGGGACCCGGTGACAGCGTGAGAGGTTCGCAGAGTGCGTTCGTGGCCGGTGAAGAGAGGGGCGGCAGCAGCAGCAGCCACACCGGGCGGGGGCCCAGGCTCCGGCTGAGGGGGGCGGGTGGGGTGCGGCGCGGACCGGGCGGGGCGCGCGCAGCGGTCAGGGGCTCCGGCGGCAGCGGCGACGACGGCGGTGTCTCGGGGCACGGCGGGTGGTGCAAGGACTCGGCACCCAGCCGGCGAGCGCGTTGCCTTTCGGCCGACGGGGGCGAGCCGCCGCTGCTGCTACCGCCGCCGCGGGGGAACAGCGCGCTTTGCGGAAGGGGTCAAATGTCTGAAATATGGCGGAGGAAGTGAGAGCCCGAGGACCCCCCCCACCCCCCTTGCTCCCTCTCCCTCTTGCCTGCGGCCGCCGCAGCCTCTCTTCTCGCCCGTCATCCCCCCGGCTTCCTGGAGGACTCGTCCCCGCCCCGGAGCCCCCTCGCTGTCCGCCTCAGTTCCCTCCCGGGTGTGGGTGGAAGTTAGAACGGAAACCAGAAAGTTGTCTTTTACGAAGACCCAGCTTCCCCCAGCCTTAATCCACGGCGAGGAAGGTTTGGGGCAAACCACTCCCCGGCGCCCTGAAGGCTCGAGCCCGACAGGGAAAAAGTTTTTCTGAATCCGGGCTGGTTTGCCCCATTTGTTGCGGGAAGTGGCAGGAGGACGGCAGCGGAGGGAGCCCCACCTAGTCTGGCAGCAACCAACGCGTAGAGAAAAACTGTTAAAGGGGCCTTTCCCTTCGTCAGCAAGAGGAAATCTCTCTTTCAGTAAGAGAGTAAATCCAGGAAGTTTGTCTTCTTTTTCGCCATCTCGATGTGTCTAATGCTAAAATTGCCTGTCAGCGCTTGAATTTATTTAAAACTATCCCTAGTAAATCGGGCCATCCGGATTTTTCTTCTGGAAAAAACTGATAGTTTTCGTAGAAAAGGCCATCACTACTAGTTTAAGCAGATTTGCTTTCCCTTTGCCTGTCTCCCTCCCATCCTTTTTATGAGTTTGGAAAAACGTTTTGCCCTGCTTCTCCTATTTCTTAGGAACATAGCAGTTCTGTTTTGCAGTAACGGGAAATCAGATTTTTAACGGGTAGAAATTTTACATGAAGGTTGATTTTAATATTTTTAAATTAATTCAAACTGGATTTTGTTTTGCTACTAGCATGTGATATATATATATATATCAAGTGTTATAACTGAAAGCTTTTTGTAAACTTATTCTTAATCCTCATTTTTGGGTAATTAAAATGCTGTTCAACAGAACTTTTATCTTAGCAAGAAGTAACTTATAAAAAGGGAAGCCGTTCATTTAACTCCCCAGCTCAGATCACTCCCCAAAGCTGACTCTTGATTAGTATTTGAGTCATAATGGAGTCATGGGACTTTTTAAGGCCCGGAAAGGACTACTGAGATCATCCAGTCCCACCCTCTCATTTTGTGGAGGAGGAAACTGAGGCCTAGAAAAGATAACTACTGTAGTTAGTGGTCCTGCTGACTTTTAGGACAGTAGTCTGTCTATGATATGGAAAGTTTTATAACTTTCTATCTATAATATAGAAAGTAGTCTATCTATAATATGGAATTTAGAGGAAGAAATAATATTTTTATATACAGGATAGTATTCCCATCGTACTCAAGAAAATGTGTGGATGAACCACTTAGTTGTTTTCATTTCCAGGTTTTAAGAGAGGACATTGCTACAGAGGAGATGAAATAACTTTAAGGACACAGAGTTCTGAGTGATAGTTTTATTTGAACACATCTGCAGTTTCAGTTTCTGAACTACACAGTGTTTTCACCTGTATTTTCTTGTTTGGCATTCTTAATGAATTTTGAGGCTGCCTTATCGGAAGAATTCCAAAGTTGCTGTGACAAACTAAATCTTGCTGTAAATCTTTGAAATACATGTAGCCACTTTGGTTTTAACATACCAGGTATCAGGATATAACTGAAGAGCCCAGTAATAAGTTGGCATAGTTTTAAAATATGGTATGGGGCATGAAAAGGCATGCTATTCTTGTCTTTTGCTCCGCTTCCCCCCATGAAAGTCATCTCTTTTCCTGTCTATGACACATATCATTTCCTGTCTTCTGTTATCTTTATACATATTTTGTTATGTATTTCACTAACTTGTAAACTCCAAGGACAGGAAGTGTTCTTTGTATGCTCCAAAGCAATGACATGGTACCTTGCATATAAACGGTACCAGCTTGTTAAGTGTAAGCACCATGAGGGTAGGGACTTGATTCCTTTCATTCTCCACTATATTCTTAGTTCTAGAACCTTGCCTGTGCACTTAGTAAGTGTTTAGCATTTAGATTTAGAGGTTAACTGTAATGAATGTTTAAAAAGAGGATATTTGAAAGAGAAACTTGTATTCCTTCAAAAAGAAGCATTTCCACATTGGCTTTGGAATCTTTAACATTACAAATTGATTTCCATTTTATCTTCAAAACAATCCTTTACTATCGAATTTCAGTGTTTTCTCTTAGTTATATAAAGGGAGGTGAGCCCCTCGTGCTAAGGAGCTATCTTGTAAGGAGGGCCTGGCCAAGTGTAACAACGAATTGATCATAAAAAACCTTGATCTGTGTGCATAAGGATCTAATCAGGTGTGTCTTCCAGTATAATTCAAGATTGGTAGGCTTATGCAGAGACTGATAACATGGCAAGTAATTATACCTGGAGGTGGGTTTGGAGGGGTGGGGAGAAAATACAACTGTAATTGAACAACAGTAAAATAATTTAAAAGTAAATAAATATAGTCTTAAGATTTGGAAGAACCGCTCATGTTCATTTTCCTTTGTCTTTAGTTTGTCTTTAGTACTTGATGAATATCTCTAAAGGGAGTGGAATTCAGTCTGATACAGAGAGAATTTGGCTGCTTTTACAAAGGTTTCATTTCTTCCCCCCCCCAAAGTCTAGTTTCAATAGGCAGTTTTGTTATGGAATATCAAGATGTTACTGACATGCATGTATCACTTTCCTAAAGACTTAATGTTTTCCTGTGTGTATTGGTAAGAGTGTGGGTATTGATCTCTAGTGTCTAGATTTGACTGGCACCAGGAATAGTTTAGTATTTATGAACTAAGTTTTCGAAAGCTGCTTTTTCCATTATAAAAATGATGTCACATGTTCATTCTTGAAAAACTTAATATTGATTGGTTTTTCTTAAACTTTTTAAGACTGTATAAGGTTGTGACTAAAACCATGCTTTGATTGTCCCGAGTGTCGTCGTATCTGTCCCCCCCCCCAGCCTATCACTTTTGAGAACTCCACGTGGTGTTAGAGATTAAGCTTCAGTTTTACTGTTTACCTTTCCAAATTGAGTTTCTTTTAGAAATTAAGAAACAGGCATTTTGGCTGATGCAATGATTCATTGTATTGTAACATTGGTCAAGTTTTCCGGTAAACAAGAGTATTGTCCCATGGCTTACCCTTGTGCTAAAAACCTAATGTTTTCCAGTATCTTAGATATTTTGCAATAGAATTGGAAGGTACTAATTACCTTATGAGGACTTAAGTTTTTTAATTTATTAGTTCTTTGGAAACCTCTTGAACCCAATGGAAGCAGTAGCTACATAGAGTGAATTTATGCACTTGTGGTAAAGACTAACTATATATATATATATATATATGTATGTACAGGGTGAGGCATAAATAGATTTACAGTTGTGAGTACGGGAAACATTGGATTTATTCTTGTATTATTGTTTTACTATTTTTCCATTCAAACAACTATGTGATCTGTTGTGCTTCATTTGAACCTAGTTTGAGCACTGGATTATAAAACTAATCCCTTTAGTCATAAATTTCTATTTTAAAGAAGAAAGGTTATGAGGAATTTTTTGGTGTGTGTGTGTTACCTTTAAAAAAATTGAAATTACTTTTTTTAATGTATCACTAACAAAAACTACATCCTCACTCTGGTGTGTTTATTACTGATGTTAGTCAAATTAAGAGTACACAGCAACTAATTATTATTTCAGTAGCAATTTAGAAAGAATTTTTGCTTTGCATCAGTGGAGGATCAAAAACGTTTTTAACTCTGTTTCCAGGTTTAAAACTTAAAAAAGAAAGAAGTGAAAATTCAGGGGAATGAATGCGTACCAGGTTTTTAAATAATTCTTAAATTACTCATCAAAAGAAAAATACATGTGACATGAATTGCTGAATTTCCATATCGGTTTTGTTATGCAGAGCTATATTCTACAGTATTACTATTCTTAAAACTGTATATGAGATGCTTGAGTATTAAAAACGTATTCACTTTTATCTTTTATGTTAATGGAAAAGTACAATAAAGAGAGATACCTTTAAATTAAGAATTTGTCTGTGACCATAGAGAGTAATTATCTAATGTTCTGATTTTGAATTTTACAATGAGATAGTTCCTTAAGATTACTTTTTTAGTTACTCTACTTTATGATTTTGTAGTTATGTTACTACGTACACATTGTATCAGCAAGATGTTTTAAATTTAAATTGGATTCTGATCTCATGAAATAACTTTCTAAATAATCTTTTCAAGTGGTTGGGGATTGAGTTTTTTAATGTTGTACTACTAGACTGAATAAAGATGTTGAAGCAAGAGAGCATCTATTTAAAGCAGTTATAAATAATTTTGATCACTTTAAAGTGACTTAGAATCAGCACTTTTACTACATCACAGAGCTGTTGCTAAGATTTCAATAGTTGGTTTGAAAATTTATTTTAGCGAATATGTTCTTTTAGCATTTTGTTAAGTAATTTTACTTTGAAATTATATGGCGAACTGATTGCTTCATTGGCAATCCATTGGTAGATTACCTCTATCTGTTGCTTTGTCTTGTGGGAAGGGAAAAAAGATGAAAGAAAATCTGTTTTGTCCATTTAATAGCAATTTTTGGCAAAAGCCTCTGGAAAGGAAATGGAAAATGTTACACAAAGTAAAATTCTAATTATCTATATCATCTAAAATTTATCCTTCTCATTAAAATATATTTTTCAAACCACTTTATTTCTTTAAAAAAAGTTGGGTGACTTTGTAAAAGTTCTTAGTTAATGGGACTGAGAATATGAATAAAAACTATTAATATAACTTCTCTTCATTGATAGTTTTTAGGTATCAAAGAGAGATATGCACATTGCATCCAACTGTTACCTTGTGTTTTAGGATTTACTATTAAAACGTTTAGAATATGAAAAGCACAAAGAAGAAAATCAATGTTATTGTACTAATCCTAACAGTACAATGAATTTTTAGTCACAATTTATTCTTTTTCTGAATCTTTCCTACTTCCTTCTTCAGTGGGAAAGATGGACGTATATTGTATCACTTAGAGTTGTTGAGGATTAAATGGACTATTATTCGTAATATGTTTATTATAATATGCTAAAATAGTATTATCGTATTTTGCTATGTATAATGAGTTCTCGTGTCTAATGGACACACACCCACATTTTTGGCCCACACTTTCAGGGGGAAATCTTTCATTTTAAGTAAAAAATCTTAAAACAGGTTTTTAAAATCAAATCTCCACTCTTGTATACATAATTTTAACGTGCTGTGACAAAATGGGAAGAATGCTTAAAATGCTCTTTGCTGCCATGGTTGTCTCTAAGGAAAAGCATTTGTGTAATTATTTGAATTACAAGTTGGACCAGCCACTTTTTCATAAACACCACTTTTACCTGAAAGAGTCCCTGACAAACTATGGTTGTTCAGAATTGGGTATTAGGCTGACATTCTTCTCAAAAATAAAGTGAGCCTGTTGCTTTAAGGAAAAGATTAACACTATTTACAGTCAGCGATAAAATTCTAGTTTTAAAGTGAAAATTAGAATTTTGGAAAACTTGTGTCAGTCATTGTGGTCTCAACAGCTTCCCAGTATTTAAAATATTTTTCTGATGAGATTGGTGTTAATGAACCTTTTTTTTAATAACATGCTATGAAATGGGTCAGTATTTGAAGATCTGCATAACTGTGAAGCAGTATTTTCTAAGTGACTAATTCATGATGTTACAAAATCATGCATGAGCAAGAAATTTTTCCAAAGTTCTAGTTAGACCAGTGGATTTTAGTATTAAATAAAACATAAAGTTTATGGATAAAGGTTTTTTATTTTGATATGCTGCAACCAATTGTTGAGTTTTGGTGTAGTAGTAAAGGAAAATAAAATAACCATACTTATCTGAAAAGGCTATTAAAATATTCCCACTATCTATCTGGATATTCACCTTTTTTATTACTCATTTTCCATGTTGTCACATGATGTGCTCTGAGTATTTAGTATCACTTTTTTTTTTGTAAGGGGAAGAGAAAAAGATTAATGTGAGGCAGTGTTTTCATGTGCTTTAGCTTGAAATCTCTTACTAATATTGAATCATTTTAGGTTTACTGTTTTTTTGCAGTCTTTTGGGTGTCTATTCAATTTTAATCACAGTAATGGATTGGGTAGTTGTTATTTTTTAAGCCTATTTTTTGTTTCAATTCTTGCTTTCTTTATACACGTAGTTAGTCGTAGACTGCATGTGTGTCAAGTTTTGGCATAACTTTAAAAGAGCAGATTTTATGATAACAGTTGACTTTCACAATTTTAGGATATGTGGTAACTTTCTTATAATGAAGCTGAGGGTTTTTTCTCATTTCAAGTTTAATAGTCTCCTAGACCTGAAAATTTGGTGTGTTAGCTGCCTTCAGTAGATACTTTTACAAAACAAATGATAATTGACAATGTTCTTACCTTTTGGGAGAAAGGTGGGTCTTTTTCATGTTTGTTTAAAATTGTAGCAATTCTTCTGAAAAATTTTTTATAAACCTTATGTCATAGGACAGTTCCAGATTTTAAAGGATTTTTAGGCTAGCCTGCATTTGATAAGTAGTAAGTTTTGGATTATGAAAGAAGAAAGGTAAATTATACTGTACTCAATTTCTTGGAAATTTAGTGCCATTTCTCTCCTTAGAAGTTATAAAATTGGTGTGTTCTGTGAAGAAAGAGTATTGAGTCTGAGCATCACAATTTGAAAGAATAGAGTTGACTTCAGAGGAAGAAAAATGGTTATGGAGTGGTGTAAAGAAGGATAAGTGTGAAACAGCTAATTTTAGGGTCTCTTCAGGGATTAAACATCATAGAACACCTACCTAGTGGAGCTTAATCCCACAGTAAGGGAGGGAATTTAAGAAGCAGCTTTAGTTCTCCCTATATTAAATAATTAACTGGTTAGCTATTCTGTCCATTCTGAATTAGGGAACATACTGAGGTCATAATTTATGTCCAGGACATCCAAATTAGTCCCCAAGTTACCTGGCTATTGCTTATGTAGTTTTAGTTGCTAGTTTTTAAAAACTTATATGAAATTTTATCTATTTTTAAGTTTTTTATACTTCATCATTTTTCAACAAAGAGAAGACAGAATTTGCAAACTTTTAAAGACAGAAGAGCATTTATAACATTTTTCAGTTGTTTAGGTGAAAGTGATGATGGTGATAAATAGACAAGGTGGAAGAGGTGGGAGGGCAGTAAGTACAGCAGAAAAGAAAGTGAGGATGGTGAATAAGAGAATCTCGTTCTGATAAGCAGGGCTACTGTTACCTGGTTTGAACAGAAATGATGGACTCCACTTTGAAAAGCACTTGTGATGCTTTTGTGATATAGATCTTGTCCACTAGGGGGTCCTATGGAGAGGATAAATTGGTATTACTTAACAGTTAGAAATTTTGTTCAAATTTCATCACCAAGCAATGTGAATTGAGAGTATGTTTGCTCTTTTTACTCCCCAACAGATCCTTACGCACTTTTCACTGCACAAATTGGACACATTTTATTTTATTCATAAGTTCTAGCTGATTCCTTTGAGCATGAGGGGTAAATCTGAAAAGTCATGTGCTAATTTTGATCAGTTGCTAGACCTTTGATTATGCCCTGTTGTCTTAAGTGTAGCATGGTTAGTTACGATAGCGTTGACCTGGGTGCCCTAAGCTGTAGTTCTCTGTGGCATTGGCCATGAAACCTTGAACAACTCCATTCTTTATGTAGAAGAAGTTTGATTGAATGGCTGTTAAGGCCTTTTTGAGTTCTAAAATCCTTTTTCTGTGATACTGCCTTTGTTGAAACGGTAATCATCTAGACTCCTACAGGAGCTTCTTGACTGATTTCCATTTTTGTCCTCCTTTTACCTCAGTCTCCACCCAGAAGACAGTCATCTTTTAAAAATGTAAATCAGATCATGTAACACCCTCCAGTCCCAATTCTTCCCCCAGTGACTTAAATTAAAACCAGATTTAATGCTTACTTATTACTTCACAAGTTTACCTCCTTTCACTAAGCTCTAGCTATATTGGACTCTTTTATTTTTCATTAAGTATAGTTGACACACACTACTGGACTTGTCACTTCTTTCTGATCTTGACCCAACAAGTTCTTTGTCACCTTCTGATTTTTGGTGCTTACAACTATTGATACTTTCCATCATGATCTTTTCACAGCTGTCTGCAATTCTGCCTCAGTATCAACATTGGATCTTAGCTCAGTTGTCAGTCAGATCTACAAGAGTTTTTCCTGACCTTATATAAGGAGCATTCCCTCTTCATTACCTTCATAGTTCTTATCACCATCAATAATTATATTTATCAATTTATCCTCTCTTCCTGTCTAAATGATTTGTTTCAAGAGAGCAGGAATACCATGTCACTTTCCCACTGCAGCCTCAAATGGTTAGCCCAGTAGCTGGCACATAGTAAATGCTCAAAAATTATTTTGATTGAAAGAATACGTAAACTGTTCAATGATTTGTCCTTATCAGTTCCCATCATAGGCTACCTTTACATAATTTTATGTTTAAATTTAAATTTTATGTTTTTTAAAGAATATTTATTTATTATCAGAGAAAGGAGAAGGTAGGGAAAACAAAAGGGAGAGAAATATTGATGTGTAAGAGGTACATCAATGGAGCCCTGGCTGGCGTAGCTCAGTGGATTGAGCGCGGGCCTGCGAACCAGACGATCGCGGTTGATTCCCAGTCAGGGCACATGCCTGGGTTGCAGGCCAGTTCCTTGCAGGCTAACTACCAGCAGGGGACGCACAAAAGGCAACCATACATTGATGTTTCTCTCCCTCTCTCCTTCCCCTCTAAAGATAAATAAATAAACAAAAATTTAAAAAAATAAGAGATACATCAATGGGTTGCCTCTCGCGCGCCCCCAACTGGATACCCAGCCTGCAACCTAGGCATGTGCCCTGACTGGGTATCCAACTGGTGACCCTTTGGTTCGCAGCCCGTTGGGCGACCTTTCAGCTCACAGGCCGGCACTCAATCCACTGAGCCACACCAGCAAGGGCCCTTTACATAATTTTAAAGTGTTGTACCTATTTCCAACTATAATTCCTCATTTAGGGCATCTGTCTCTTGAGGACTTGCTCATCTGACTGCATGTTATTGAGAGCTGATTGTTCTCAGTTACTGTGTTAAGATTAAATTAAATAATTATGCACAAAAGGTTCTTAGCAAGGATATGAAAAGTTAGTCAATGTGAAATGTGCGTAACGGTTCAAAATAATAATAAATACCCAAATTAATACTATTGGTGAGTGCTTATAGAGTCAGAAGAAGACATTAAAAATGAGGTGGGATCTCCATGATATTAAAAGGGTATGTAAATTTTAGATTAACAGAGAATCTCAGAGGTGGGCAGGAATGCAGAAATTGGGAAGCACAAAGTATGAATGTTCAAGGAAATGTGTTTCCGTATTACATGTCTGTGAAATGGATTATACTTGTAAGGTCCATAATCCCTCTCCTATAACCATTGGTGCCAGGCAGGTATTTTGGAATTCAGAATTTTTTTTGAAACATGTTTTTAATTTTAGCAAGATTAATCAAACTCTTTATTTCTAAGGTCAAACATGAATAGTCACACCGAATAGGTAAGTAAAAGCTATCAATAGCCACATATTGGTTCCTAGGTAAAGTTTTTTTGTGTAAAAAATTCATCAGGTCAGGTTTTGCCACCAAATTAACTGAGGAACTTCCAGGATTCAAAGATTTTAGTATTTCAGAATTTCTTTGAGGTCTGTAATCATTACTTTGTATCTTTGCACAGAGAACATCAGGGCCTGGAAAATGTTACTTTAAAGTAACATTACATTTAGCTTAGAAACAGTCTGTACCAAGGAATTCTTTTTGACACTGTCTCAGGGTAAAACTAGAATGCACTGCTGAGGGTGATGAGTTTTTAAGGGTATGGGAGAATCACCTAATTCCTTATAGTCCAGTTAAATGTTCAAAAATAGTGAAGATTCATCTATATATATTGGTGCTTTGAAATAAAAAGTGTTAAAAAAAAGTTCAACAATTGAAAGCACATGTTTTAGGCACAATTTCTTGAAGGATTTTTAAAGTCTTACAAGATATTATGCCATTTTTTCCCAATTGATACTGTTTCTAAGAATTATATAATACCTTTAAGTTTTATGTACAAGTACAATAGATTAGAATAGGAATAATATAAGACTAATATAATCTCTATTTAAAAATCCATGATGGAATCACCTGGTATTGACAGGAAAGAAAGAAGTATCTGAAGATGCTGCTCTGAAACAGAGAATGATTACAAAAAGTGCCTGCTCCCGTTTTGTTTTCCCCACATGTTCTGCTTATTCTAGCATCCTAATTAACACTCAGAACAGCAGTTGCCTTTGCCTTTTTCTGTTTATTTAGTGTGTACTAATGTCCAAGAATGCCAATGTGTCTGTGCTGCAGGGGTTTTGGGAGACGTTTTTGGATAGCCCATTAAATTTCAAAGACAGGCATGTTTCAAAGCTACCTAAAAAAACTGTTCTTACTGACCTAACAATTAATCAAATAAGTGGAATAATGTATGAGAAAGCCTAATAAACGTAAGCATCATTTATGACTTCTAAAGTAAGGCATGATTTTTTTCATTTTTCTAAGTGCTCTTCATTTTCCTGGTACTTCAGCACATCTTTGAATAAACTGAAGAGGGTACAGTATAAAAGGAAGAACTGTTAAATCAATGAAAACAATTTCATAAAACAGTTAGCTGCATAAGCCAGTATAGGCATTAAGCAGCTAGCATAAAACTGCTGCTTAAATTGAGATATTAAAAGTATTTGAGCCCTGGGTGATGCAGCCCAGTGGATTGAGCATGGGCCTGGGAACCACACGATCGTGGTTCGATTCCCAGTCAGGGCACATGCCTGGGTTGCAGGCCAGTTCCCAGCAGGGGACTCACGAGAGGCAACCACACATTGATATTTCTGTCCTTCCTTTCTTCTCTAAAGATAAATAAAATCTTTATAATAAAAAAAAGAATTTGAGAAAATTGTGGGAGTACCCGAGCTTCCACTGTTTTTTGCTGGTTAATTTTTCTCCTCTGAACTTTTGGCAGGTTTACTAAGGGATTTTCCATTAGGAATGTCCTGGTCTTGAAATTTTACTTACAATGTAATGTAATCATGCAAATGATGAATCCACAATCTAAAATCATGGCATTTTTATTATGCTTTCAAGTGCATTTGGGGGCAGTCATGTTAAACTTTGTCATTTAATCCTGGTTAGGTTAACAGTATAATGAAATAAAATATTTTTTGTAGTCATCTGTTTCTTCTCTCATGGAAGACACTAATTTCATTTATTTCTGAATGCAGCCTTATGTTGCAACAGACTATGTTTTAAAAAATGTTCTCCCATCCTTGTGGAAGGAGGTATATTGTAAAATCTGAGAATTTATATTAAAAGAAATACGGCATTCTTTCATTCATGAAAACTGGCATGGTTTGTTCTGGAATTCTTACGCTTAATTTGAATTCTAATCTGTTAGTACTAAAGTGCTTTTTACCTCTGATTTCTTATACCTCTGCCCCAACAGCTCTAAACTATACTTAGTTTAGTATTTGCTTGAAATACAGGAAAACAGATGTTTCCCTAACTAATGGGGATATCTTTGTGGTTGATGTGGTTATCTTCTTCTGCTATCTGTTCAGCAAACACTATTGAGCATATTTGATATTTGTGTTGAATTCTGGAATCAAATTCAGGAGACTTGGAAAAGATGTGGCTTCAGCTAGGAACGTAGAAAACCATCTAGTCTTCTTAACCCCAATAGTGGTCGTCCCTTTGGTGGGATCTCTCTTTATTTTTCATTTTTCCCCTTCTGTGATTATGGAAGCTAACACATTAAGAGCCGATTGTTTAAATTACTGAAGAATCTGATTTCTGGAAATTTGAGGAACAAGAGAATCTCCTTATTAAATTCAAGGATACCTAATTTGGAGACAATAAGATGGTCTCTGGTCGAACCTGACTTTTTTTTTTTTTTTTTTTGCTAGAGATATAGGTCTTAGGGTCTTTTTAAAATTTATTTTTTTATTTATTTTTAGAGAGAGGAGAAGGGAAGGAGAAAGAGTGGGAGAGAAACATTAATGTGTGGTTGTCTCCCATGTGTCCCCCACTGGGGACCTGGCCTGCAACCCAGGCATGTGCCCTGACTGGGGATCGAACCGGTGATCCTTTGCTTCACAGGCCCATGCTCAATCCACCGAGCTACACCAGCCAGGGCATAGTTCTTAGGGTCTTTAGTAGGAAGGAAGATGTCATCAGAGTCTCCAGAGGTGCCTTTAAAAACTTAGACATACACACACACACACTCCCTACTGTAATGAGAAGTGTTACTAATGACCACTACTCTCATCATTTAACTAGGCTTCTGGGTCTTCAGATTTAAATTTGATCTGATCTTGAGACATGTCCTGCCACCATTCCCAGCAGTGACTTTTCTTTGCCACCTCTTCAAGTACCCCATGCATGGTTACTTCCTCTCATGCCAGGGTGTGACCCATACGGGCCAGACTACATCTACTGGAAACATAACATCTGGCTAAAAATGTCTCATTATATAGTGTTCACATTTATCTGTAGAGACTCACAGTGTCTGAAAAAGCACAGACTTAAATTGAGTCTTGGTGGAACACCTTACTATGAAAATGTTAAGTACTAGCTCTCTCAGTCTCCCTGCAGCTGGAGTTGCAAGTGTTTGACATGGCATAGGTTTGGCAAACAAACTCTGAAGGGAAACTTACTTCCAGAGTCAAAGTGGGTATATTTAATAGATCAGATTCAGTATTATATACAAAAACATACTTTACCCAAGATGTCCTTCTGTCCATTTTATCTGTAAAGTTGGTAAGTTTCTGAATATTTGTATGTTGGGGACTTAGCGTCAGAGTTACAACCCTATTTCTCCTTTCCCCAGACCACAGTAGACATTGATCATTGAGAACTGTACTCTTTACCTTTGAGTCCAGAGTTGGTCTCAGAGTTGTTCTTCACTTTGTAGCCTAGGTAACAATGTTTTGAATTTGTGTCTGAGCTAAACCCCATTTTCAACCAATGAATTAATGGGTGAGATCTCCTTATCTCTTCCAGGCTGTAGCCTGTAGGGCAGGACAGGTATCAGCAAACTCCTCTGGTAAACAGTGAGACAATAAATATTTTAGGGTTTGTGGGCCTCTCTGTCACAACCATTAAACTCTGCTATTTAAAGTTTTTATTTGTATTTTTAGAGAGGGGGAGAAAGAGAAAGAGAGAAACATTAACAGGTTGCCTCTGGCCTCTCATACAGGCCCCAATGAGGAACCTAACTGCAACCCAGTCATGTGCACTGACCAATAATTGAACCAGCAGCCATTTTTACTTTGCAGGACAATGTCCAATGAACACCACCAACAGGGCTAAACTCTGCCATTGTGTTGGACTGGCCAAAAAGTCCATTGTTTGGGGGGGGTTTGTTTGTTTCGGGGTTTTTGGTAGGGGTTCCATAAAATAAAGGATACATTTTTCATTTTCAATAGTAATGTTATTGTTTGGGATATTTTGAGTATGATGGCTTTCTCCCTCATCATATAATGTTGATTGTTCTCAATTAATGTTTTGATTTAATTGCTGTGAACTTCAACTGCTTACCCAATCACGGAGCATCATCCAGCGAGAAATTTCCACCGCGAAACTTCACAAACCACTTTTAACACATTCAGTCAGTCACAGCACCTTCTGCATACACTGCACAATTTTTTTTTTGCATTTCAGTTGCATTTTTACCTTTCTTGAAATAATAAAGCATAATATGCTGAAAATGTGTATTTTCTTCTATCTTTAGTATTGAAATAGCGACACAAAAATTCACCAATTTTAATACGATTTTTTTAATGCATGCTGATGTGACAGCTGGTGGAATACAATCTAACAAAAATTTTTTTGAATGAAGTTAAAAACTAAACTCTAGTCTAACCAGTTTACAGAAAACAAACGAACCCTGGCTGGTGTGGCTCAGTGGATTGAGCAACCAGCCTGTGGACCAAAGGGTTGCCGGTTCGGATTCCCATTCCAGAACAAATTCCTGGGTTGCAGGCCAGGTCCCAGTAGGGGGCGTACAAGGGGCAACCACGCATTGATATTTCTCTCCCTCTTTATCTCCCCCTCTGTCTAAAAATAAATAAAATCTTTAAAAAAATGCAAAAGAACTTTTTGGCCAACCCAATATTATGAGTAACCATAGGCAATATGCAGTTGAATGGCTGTGTTTGAACAAAACTTTATTTACAAAACTACAAGGCAGCAGCTGGGATTTGCCTGAAGGCCAGAGTTGGCCAGCCCCGGCCCTAGGCAAGAAACTGGTTTTGATTCATTCAGCAAATAATTGCCTGTTACATTCCAGGCACTGTGTTAAATGTTAGTTATGCAGCAGTTACATACATACATCTCTGACCAATGAGGTCTTTAAGCCTTAACTGAGTATTTTGTAATGCACATGGCAAATCCAAAGGAGTTTGGGGGAACATGTGGCATATATCGGCCTCATTTGTGAGATCTTAGGCAAATACTCTAAGTGCTGTGTCTGTGGTAATGATGTTAACTAAAAATAATCTCAGTTTGTTTTAGATACCAGGTGCTATGGTATCAGTTGACATCCTGTTATGAAAAATAGGGAACCCAAGTTTCATTTTGTAAAGTCCCTTTAGTTTTCTCAATATTAGTATGTTTCTCTTCAAAATGTCCAGTACTATTTCCTAACCAAATGAGTCAAGGCTCTTAACCAGTACTCAGAGATCTGTTAACTTTACCTCTTGCTATTTTTATTTTCCCATTCTTTTGTACACTGAGACGCAGTCAGACCTTGCTTTCCACTGTAGTCTGACCTCTACTGTTTGCTGCCTTCTGGGCCTTTGCTGCCACTTCTCTTTTCTCCGTTCTTTCCAATTCAAATGCTATAACTTTTATTCATTTGCCACCTTGTTCATAAATCTGTTCCTGATTTCTCCTGAATTTCTAGAGTATTTTTGTGTCTCATATTTTCCATATTTTTATGTCTCGTCTACAAAACTCTAAGCTTCTTGACAGCAAGTATGTTTTGTTCAATTTTTTAACCTACTTCTGATAAGTATCTTACGCATATTCAAAAACTAAGTAAATGAAAGGTACACATTTCTAATTAAGTGTTCCTCGATAAATGTCTTTGGACTTGTATCCAAATGAGAAAGCGCATGTCAGTATATACCATACAGTGTAAAGGCTATACAAAGAGTGTCTGTTTCTAAAAACACTCAAACTTATTTCAAAATGCTAACTGCTGCACACAATTTAGTTTTTAATTTCCATCTTTTATTTCAGAAAAGAATATCATTCTGTTGTGATATAAGATAAGCTATGTGGTACCCAAAATGACTCCTAGATATTTTTTATCCCTTCACGGTTCCACATCTTTAAGATTATGAAACATGAGAGAAAGCACATTTCTATCAAGATTTATCCACCCAAGATGACAAACTGTTTCAGTTTGCTCACGATGAAGGATTTTTCTGGGACACAAGACTTTTCAGCACTAAAACCAGAACGGTTATTCACCCTGATTTCACTTAATAATGTAGCCGTTTCCTTTGCATATCACTGTGCTAGCACAATTTCATGGAAGTATAATAAATGCCTGACATCTAGGTGATTGATTTGGTAAGGGAGGATTATTGGGGACACTTGGGCTTTTATTAAGTTTTTTAATATTATTTTAGACATTTTTTAATGTTCAAATGAAAATACAAAAGTGTTTGATAATTCACCTACTTAAGGATATATTTGTGTATGACATAGCATAGTGGTCTTATCAGAAGGTGGTGCTACTCAGATTTTTAATTAAGAATTTCATAATCTGTCAGGTGATTAATACTTTATTTAAATGTACTTTATTGGCTATAGCAAAGTCTGAGGTGGCCTGATAGTTTCCTTAATTCCCTTTGAAGTGGTTTAAGCTTTGGCGAGGAAATATCAGTAGTCTGTACCTTGCCATTCCTTTGCTGGAATTAGCACTTGTGTGTGTTAATGTTTTATAAATAGGGCAAACTCCATAGCTAAGATCTCTGTAATAGCAAGTATATGAGGCCTGTCTGGATAAAGTCCAGCAATTGTTAATATAATGAGAATGGTGACATCATTGTATCCTGGCAGCCAAGGAGAGTGGACTGGAATGTGCTTGCAGGAACAATGACAACTTCACTGTATATTAGTCAGTGGGGACAGTATATGCCATTGAGTGAGCATGTGTACTGTGTGGCCATCATACTCAAAATGACTGAGTGAGTAGAGCAATGAATCTGCATCAAATTTTGTGTTAAGCTTGAACATTCCTCCGCAGAAACTATTGGGATGATTGAGAAGGCTTTCAGGGACAATGCAGTGAGTACAGTGCGAAAAAAAAGTGTGACACAAACACACAAAAAAGTGTGGCACGAAAGATGGTCAAGAATTCGTTGAAAGTGATCCGTGTTCTGGAAGGCCTGCAGCAACCAGAATACCTGTGAATGCTGAACTCAGCCCCCCTATAACCTAGATTTGGCACCCTGCAACTTCTGGCTTTTCCCAAAACTAAAATCACCTTTGAAAGGGAAGAGATTTCAGACCGTTGGTGAGATTCAGGAAAATACTATGGGGCAGCTGATGGAGATTCCACTAGAGGATTCTGTGGAGTGCTTTGAACAGTGGAAAAAGTAGGTCCTAAGGTGCCTACCTTAAGGAACTGAGGTATCATTGTCCTATGTACAGTGTTTCTTCTGTCTTCTTTAATAAATGTATTTTTTTCATATTACATGGCTGGTGACTTCCTGGACAGACTTCCTGTAACCTAAAATGCCTACTAAAAATCCTTGGAAATTTTATCAGCAGCCAGGCCATGGTGGGACATAAACTATTGTGGAACATGCACCGATGATATTGTTGAAAGAGCCATTAAAAAATTGATACTTTGTACCAAACAGGAATTAAAAACCTGGTTCCTTCCTTCCCCCTCTCCCTCATTATAGTTTCTCCCATTTTGTAATGATTAAATTTTAACATGCCCGATGGGCTGTGTGGAATAATGATAGTATTCTTAATTTGATTGATCTGTTGACTAAAATAAGCTCTTCAGGGGTGGTTTGTTTGGTGGTTATTCTTTCATTGCTTTTTTGGTTTTAAGAATGTGAATAGTCCTTTTGATGGTATTTGGGCTTTATGGTTCTTTTTGCCACTTTATGGAACTTGATACCTAATATCCCAGACCACATCGTTGCAGAACAATTACTTGTGCCTTTTAAGTATATGTATCCAACATGATATTCCTGTGTGGAAATGTAAAGATAAGATTTGGGTGATGAAAAGACTTAAGACAAAATGGAAAATTTGAAGTTTAAAAAGAATAATGTCCTTTCATAAGAGAAGGAGGAAATTTACTTCTTTGCTTTCCAATAGTTTTGGTTGACTTTTAGTAGATATTTTTTAAAGACTAGACCTTAGAAGAATGTGAAGTAAACACTGGCAGTGGTGTCATCATACCAGTAGTGTCTGGTTATTCCTAGAGAAATAAAAGATAGTATGTGAGATGTTACTCCCCTGTTTACAAAGGGCTTCAGATGATAGAAAGGATCAAGTCCAAAGGCACTGTGTGGGCAAGTGACTTTTATATGTTTCGGTTTATTGTGCAACACAAGCTGGTCACAGAGTGTTTCACACTAAGAAACTCATTAAGTCTAGAAAGGTTTTTGGTTTTGTGTGATATTATCTCTGTTCATGTTTTTATTTTTTATAAACTGGCAAGAGTTCATCGAAGTTCATTTGATGAAGCCTTATAACTAAAACAATAAAACCTTACAGTTGGGATTTGTAATCATCTAAATAAATTACATATTTCAAATTGATAAGCCAGAAATACTGAGTAAAACAAATTACATATGGTACGTTCATAATCTTACTAAACAAGTCAGTGTTCTTTATGTGCCTGAAGACTTTTGACACAGGCAGTAAGCATCTTCCTTCTAATCTCTTTAGGAATAAAAGAGACTACTGCCAAGCCCATATCATTTATCCAAAAGATAAAAGATACCTCCTAAACCAAGTCTGTTCCTTTTGGGCAACTTATCTGGTTTAATGGCCTCACTATCCATCTGTTTGATTATGGTGCATCTTACTCTCTTCACACCCATCTAGTCAGTCACCATGTTCTCTTGATTATGACTTACACATTCCTCAAATATACCATCTGGTTATTCCTTCTGTCACTGCCTGACTCAGGTCATCAGCTCTCATCTGTGGTAAACTTTTACTAAATTTCCAAAATTCAGAAATCTAATATTTGGTTTCTCTGATCTTACTAAAACAGGTAGGTTTATATTATTTCCAAACTTGAAAACTCTTTTTCTCTCAGTTTCTGGTACAATACAGGTCAAACTTACATTTTTTAAATTATATTTTATTGATATGCTATGGCAGTTGTCCCAATTTTCCCCCTTTTGCCCCCATCCACCTGTAATCCCCACTCCCCCGGGTAGTCCCCTTACCACTGTTCATGTCCACAGGTCATGTGCTTAAATTATTTGGCTCTCTTACTTCCCATACTGTACTTTTACATCCCCATAGCTCTTCAATTTGTACTTCTTAATCCCATCACCTCTTCACCCATTCCCCCATATCCCCTCCCATTTGACATCCATCAAAACTCACTCTGTCCATGATTCTGTTTCTGTTCTTGTTTGCTTAGTTTTAGATTCATTTGTTGATAGATATGTATTTATTGCCATGTTATTGTTAATAGTTTTGATCTTTTTTTTTAAATAAGTCTCTTTCACATTTCATATAATAATAGTTTGGTGATGATGAACTTCTCTAGTTTTTTCTCATCTGGGAAGCGCTTTATCTGCCCTTCAATTCTATATGCTAGCTTTGCTGGGTAGAGCAGTCTTGGCTATGGATTCCTGCTTTTCATGATTTTGAATATGTCTCGCCAGTCCTTCCTACCCTAAAAGTTTCTTTTGAGAAGTCAGCTGAGGGTCTCATGGGAACTCCCCTGTAGATAACTAACTGCTTTTCTCTTGCTACATTTAAGATTCTCTATTTTTAACCATTGGCATTTTAATTATTGTGTGTCTTAGAGTGGACCTTTTTTCATCCATCTTGTTTGGGACTCTCTGTGCTTCCTGGACTTGCATGTCTATTTCCTTCACCAAATTAAGGAAGTTTACTTTCACTGCTTTTTCAAATAGATTTCCAATCTTTTTTCTCTTCTCTTTCTGATACCCCTGTGATGTGGATGTTAGACCTTTTTCTTTGTTTGTGAGTTTTTTGGTTGGTTGGTTGCTTGCTTGCTTGCTTATGTTCCAAATTATTGATTTCTCAGCTTCATCTACTCTACTGTTGTTTCCCTGTAAATTGTTCTTTATTTCAATTACTGTATCCTTCTTTTCTGACTGGATTTTTTTATATGCTGCTGAGGTCCTCACTAAATTTTTTGAGCATCCTTATAACCAATGTTTTGGACTCTGATAGGTTTCTTATCTCCATTTTGTGTAGCTCTTTTTCTGCAGTTTCTTTTATTTGGGCCATATTTCTTTGTCTTGTTTGGCAGACTCCCTGTGTTTGTTTCTATGTATTAGAGCTGCTTTGACTCCGTGTCTTGGTAGTGTTTCCTAATGTAGTAGGTGTTCTATAGGATCCAGTGGCATAGCCTCCCCTATCACCCAAGCTGGATACTCGAGGTACACCCTTTGTGTAGGCTGAGTACACCCTCCTCTTGTAGTTGAACCTTGATTGCTGTTGGCAGGTCAGTGGGAGGGATTTATACCCTTTGCAACTGCATGGATAGAACTGGAGAGCTTTATGCTGAGTGAAATAAGGCAGGTGGTGAAAGACAAATACCATTGATCTCACCTTTAAGCGGAGTCTAGTCAACAAAACAAGCAAGAAAGCAAGCAGAATATAACCAGAGATGTTGAAATTAAGAACAGATGAACAGTAACCAGAGGGGAGATGGGAGGGAATGATGAGGGGGGGTAGGGTGAAGGGTTTTCAAGGAACAACTATAAAAGACACATGGACAAAACCAAGGGGGTGTGGAATCAGGGGAGGGAGGTGGGGATGGCTGGGGTGGGGATGCAGAAAACTGTACTTGAACAACAATAAAAAAAATTAAGATTTTATTTATTTATCTTTATAGGAGAAGGAAAGGAGAAAGGGAGAGAAATATCAATGTATGGTTGCGTCTTGTGCATCCTGGGTCAGGAACCGGCCTACAACCCAGGCATGTGCCCTGACTGGGAATCGAACCGTGATCCTTTGGTTTGCAGACCTGCACTCAATCCACTGAGCTATGCCAGCCAGGGCAATAAAATTTTTTTTTAAATTTCATTCTCACTGAAAAAAACTTGGCTTACAGTTTTAATTGTCATTGTAATCAAATGATGACTATCTCCAAAGAATGGATAAGATTTTGTGAAGAAGGTTCACAAGGGCAAAATAGCTGAATAATGCACTGAACTAAATTTCGAAATACTTTTATCCCTTCTGTTCTCTAGTTTGTTTGTGGTGATTTTATTAATTTTCTATTGACAATAAACATTCATATATGTTTAAAGGTGGGAAGGGATTTACCCAGGCTAGTGAGCTGCAAGGATTGGTTGCAACCACTTACCATCCACCTCTGCCCTCTGTGGAAAATCAGCTGTGCAGGGGCAGGGAGATGGTGGTGCTCCAGCGTGGTCTGTAGCTGTCCACTGGGCATGCAGGCTCTGGGATTTCCCAGGTGGTTCAGGCCAGGGTCAACCACCATCCTTGTTCTTCCTGAGACCACTGTGGCTGAGCTATAAAGCAGTCTGAGATGCCTGCTACTTGTGCTGTGCTTGGAAATTCTAAGCTGTGAATCTAGGCTGGCTGCTCTAGGGCCAGGCCTAGGGCTATTTAGCAAGAGATACGGGGGTTGGGGGCTCACTGAGGCCAACTGTTGCTGGTTTCATTGGATTTAAGAAGTTGTGAAGCATGAGCCAAGACCAGCTATTCATATGGAAAAGTTTCAGTTAATGTTTTGGGGGGTCCAAAAGTCGGTGGTACGGAGTCTCAGGGTATCTCCTGGGCAGGACAAATTGTGTTAGCCAGTTTGATGGAGTCTCAGATATGGCACTGGCTTGCTGGCTCTGTGGCTGTGTGTGTGGAGGGCTCAGAAAAGGGACAATGAACTCTGCCCTCCTTTCTATCAAACAGTCCTCCAGCTCCCACCTTGATGCTAGACATTTCACGTGGATGTGAGACCAGCCTATTCCACGTCTTTGCCCCTCCTACCAGTCTGGATGGATATGGTATCTTTAATTATGTAGTTGTCACACTTTCATTCAACTCAATTTCTGATGGTTCTGAGTAATGGTGGTTCTATATTTTAGTTGTAATTTGATGTGTTTGTGCAAGGAGGTGAGCTGTTTACCTATGCCACTATCTTGACTGGAAATCCTCCTTTGTCTTTTCCTTTTTTTTTTTTTTAATCTTCACCTGAGGACATTTTTTTCTTTGCTTTTAGGAAGAGAGAAGCATCAATTGGTTGCCTCCATTTGCACCCAGACTGGGGATCTGTACAGGCACAGGGAATCATCTGTGTTAATACTGGTGGTTGCCCATGCCTGCTCGCAGACCAGGGATCAAGTCTGCAACCTTTCTGTTACAGGACTACACTTTAACCAACTGAGCCACACCTGTCAGGGCCAGGTCAAACTCTTAAGCAAAGGAGAGCTCTCCTTCCTTTTCTGCCTGCCCCTGTGCATTCATGATGTGATGAATTCTCTCATGCTAATATTTTTGCCCAATCTTCATCTCATGGTGAGCATTTCTTTTCCTATAAAATATCCACTGATATGGTTTAAGTATTTACTTAGGCAAGAAGCATTGCTGGCATATCCTTACAGACAGAACTCTCTTCTCTGCACCAATAGGAATTTTTTCTATAGACCCTGCTTGATTGTGAGCTAACATAAACACTGTGAACGTTTAATGTTTTCCCTTCTTACTTGTCTCTTGTACCCCCCTTTTCCTGTGTGAGAAATAATGAGGGCCCTTATAAGGTAATGGAGTGGAGAGAATGAAATTGATTCCAGAGGCACCAAGGTAGAATGAGTTAGACTTGGTAACGGGGTCAAAGAGAGACAAATTGATTACAACTCCCCCAGGTATATAGTTCAGTGTAGTGTAGTGTAGTGTAGTGTCGTATTCTTCTGAAGTCCTTTGGGTGCTTCAGATTTTAGGCACTGTAAATAGCTAAATAGATGAGTTGTTCTCTTCTTCTTTTTTAAGTGCCAGTTATAATTCTGCTGGAATTCCAATCTACAGAGCAAGTATAAGACCTTTTTTTTTAATGCCAAGATTTATGTAGTTTGGTTTCAGTTGGGATTTGTGACATCAGTCAGTCAGTAATTTGTGTGAACTAAAATGGCAGTTTACCTATGAACAGTAACTTGTTAGTGGTCTTTTAAAAATCTAAATTTATTTTTAAAATAGACTGCTTATATGTTACTGACTGACGTTAAATATTTTGTGTAGGATAAGTTATTTCATTTGAATCTTAAAAACTTCAGCAGATACTATTCCCATTTCCAGATGAGGTAATGCGGCACAGAGAGGTTAGGTTAACATGACCAAGGTCACTTAGACAGTCTGTGTTAGAACTGCTATTCTAACCTGGGAAGTCATATCTAAAGCTTGTGCCTGTAACTGTTTTACTTTTATTACTTTTTAAATTTAAAATATAGTTAAAGTGCATGTATATATGCATATCAGATTCTAAGCAAATAATAAAGTTATAATGTCCATACTCAGGCTACCTAAATTATGTTTAAAAGATATAGCAGATCTTTGAGTTAAAATATATGCCTAGAGAACTCACAGCTATATCTGACACATGGGAAAAACCAACAGGTTAATTTTTAGGTCATGTCCAAAAATATCTTAGGAGCAGGGTAGAGTTCTACACAAATCCAACCTGTTTGGAGGGATCTGCTAGGAACTAATAAGGTGATCTTGAGCCCACATTATTTCTTCTTGCCTGCTTTTAAAAGATTGTTGGAATCTTTATTTACCTATTTTGGGGGTGGGGGAATCACTTAACTACCTTGCTAATCTGTTGACTTGGCTGAGAAGTCTATTAAAAAAATGCTGCTTCCGCATTTGTCATATTGCTGATAAATTGTTATGCTCTAGGTAATACATTCTTTCAGAGATGTGATCAAGTAGTGAACTGAAAGGTAACAACAGTTATAACTCTGGTGATAAAACTGAAAAACATGACCTTCAGTTGCATGTCACAGTGTGTGTTGGAATAATCTTTATTTACTGGCAATATTAATCCATGGAAAGGGCAAGGGAAAAATTGTTTCCTACTTGAGATATTATAACTGATCAAAATAGAGAAAATGCTATAAACAATTTGATAATCTACAAATTCTATGTTGACTAGATTTAGAAATTTAGTACCCAGAGAAATCTCAGTAAACTGTAAGATTGAAACATTTTCCATTTGTCTTCATTATGAGAAAGACAACTCAGAAAGTAAATGTGGTAAGCAATATTCATTTTAATAGCTTTCTGTTTGTTTTGTAGTTCCCTGTTAGAAGTTTTATTTTTTAAAAAAGAGTATGAAAGATAGTGTTTAGATCTCATTTCTTCCTCCAATAATTTTTAAATCTGCTCAGTTTTGAATTCTGTCGTTGCATCTAACAGATTAACCAGGTTCATCTGACATTGAATTAGTTAATATAATTTGGGACTAAGAAGAGAACACAGTAATTCTCTTTAGCTGCTAAAATACTACTTTGGGAGTTGGAGTCAAAGGAGAAACCAGGTATCATCTCTTCCTGAAAGTGTTTAGTGAGAGAAGTAATGTCATTTGACTTTGGAAACCAGTAGTAAAATGTTTTTACTTACCTCTTCATTTACAATTTGAGATAAAAGAATTTCAAACTGGCTGGTGGTGAGTGTTGTAGTTAAACAACTTGAGAATAGAAGAATTGCTTGGATTACCGGTGTTTTAGGAAAGTTTTAATTTACAGCTTTTTGGAGACCCCTTGACAGAGTATCTCAGTGGAAAGGAATTGTACTTTTTAAATGTCGCGTACCACCTTTCAAGGATTTGAGTCTTGTCATAACCTACTTTTTACATTTATTAATGAGACTAATTTAAAAATAGATTATGATGTTCAGAGCAAGTGTCTGTGGAACCCAAAAATTGTTGTTTTTAACGCTGTTCCTGCTGTACAGTATTTTCTTTTCTACTGGGATTACAGTTCCTACAGGGCAAGTTTAAGAACTTTTTTTAAATACCAAGATTTGTGTATTTCATTTTCAGTTGGGATTTGTGACATCTGTCAATAATTAGTGTGAATTTAAATGGCAGTTTACCTATGAAAGGTAACTTGTTAGTGGTCTTTTTTTATATTTTATTTATTTATTTTTAGAGAGAGGGGAAGAGAGGGAGAAAGAGAGAGAAACATCAGTGTGTGGTTGCCTCTCATGTGGCCCCCACTGGGGACCTGGCCTGAAATCCAGGCATGTGCCCTGACTGGGAATCAAACTAACGACCCTTTGGTTCACAGCCCATGCTCAATCCACTGAGCCACACCAGCCAGGGCTGTTAGTGGTCTTTTAAAATTTTAAATAATTATTTCCTTTCCTGGAAATGAATTATTGGTCTTTAATTAGTCATTCTTTTATTCAACAAACATTTCTAAACCAAATAGGGGACACCAAAATAAGTAAGTATCACTCTACCTGTAGTAGATGATGATAATGCTTATCACATAGGCTTTTAAAGACAACATTTTGGGTTGGCCAAAAAGACTATTTTGATTTTTCCATAGACTAAAAGACAAAATATTCATTTTCAACCAGTAACTTCATTGATTTGGATATTTTGAGTGTGTTGGCTATCTCCCATGTGGTATAGCACTGGTTGTTCTCAGTGTCTTAATTGATTGCTCTCAACTACCCAACAATGGAGCATCCATCATCCAGTGAGAAATCGCCAGCACAAAATTTAGCAAACCACTTTTCGTGTGTTCAGTCATAGCACCTTCACCATATACTGCACAAATCTTTTTTTTTTGCATTTCAGTTGTGTTTTTACCATCCTTAAAATAATGAAACGTGATATGCTAGAAATGTAATTTTCTTCCATCTTCAATATTAAAATGGCTACACAAAAACTCACCAGTTTTGATGGGGTTTTTTTTAATGCAAGCTGATATAACAGCTGTCACAACACAATCTAACAAAATTGTGTCCAATGAAGTTAAACACAACTAAGCACTACTAGAGCCATGTTATGGAAACACCAAACAAACTTTTTAACCAACCCCATATTTCTTTTATGTCCTAGGATAACAAAATAAATTTAGCTATGAAAGCCCAAGGAACAGACTGGAACCTCCCATCATTGTTGAAACTGACTCATCTGATAGCAAGCTAAAAGCACAAACAGAAATGGGTCACAAGCAGCCCATTCAGTACACTTGTTTTTCTAAGGGAATCATTTGGAATAATGCCAATGAAGGTCGTAAGTCAGCTGTCAAAGAATAAGAGAGACCATTCATATCTGAAACAAAAAACAAAGCTGAAGTTATTGATTACTGTGTTTTGGGACTATAAGACGCACTTTTTAACCACATTTTTTGCTTCAAAATTTCCCCCCCCTATTTTCCTCTAAAACCTATGTGTGTCTGGGGTCCACACCATAAGATGCCACCTAGGTTTTAGAGGAGGAGAATAGGGGAAAAATTTGAAGCAAAAAATGTGGTTAAAAAAGTACGTCTTATAGTCCCAAAAATACAGTACTTAAGGAACAGCTATCCTAGTCAGACACTGCCTCCCCTGAGCAGAGCAGACTGCTAGTCTTACATGGTTTTAGGGAATTAGAGTTCAAAGATCGACAAACTTTGAAAGGCAGGAGTGGACTGAAGTCAACTGTAGAAGCACTGCCACTCAAGCGATACAGTTGTTGATTGGTTGGCATTTTGATGAGTGTTCATGGAAGTGAGGTTTTTTTGTAAGTTGGTAGATAAAGAAAAATAGCAAACAAGTCATGAAAAAAAATAAAAAATGACATAGCCCAGGAGATGAGTCTTGTTTGTGGTAAAGTAGTTGGTTTGCTCTTTGGGATGTTTAGTAAATTATTGTCCTCAACGTTACCACACTCCATTCTAGTTGGATTCAGAAACATAATTTGGAGGCATTTTTCATTAGAATCCTAAGTTTTTAAAAAAATATTCCTCAAATAGATCATTACAGATTTATGTGGTTGGGTAATGTCTGCATGGCACTGATAATAGAAATGTTACCTAAGTAATTCTGTTTTTAAATGACTGTTAACATGAAAAGAAATAAACCTGACTTTGGTTTAATTTTTACAAGGAGTAATTTTATTGTCCAAAATTTATGTGCTTTCCTAAAGCTGAAAGTTGATTCAACTTTTATTGCATATCTTAATTCCTAAAATTATAATCTGGTAAGAACCATGAAAGTCTTTGGGAATGATGGATTCAAGTTTAGAAATAAAATAAAGGAACTAATAAATGGGAAAGTTGGCAGCTAACTTTTTGTGGGTTTGGGGTGGTCCCCATTCAGGAATGGGAAAAATATATATATATAGTAGATAGTCCTTCCTGTATTTAAAGGCAGAAGTGAAGGAGACAGTTTTGTAAGGAAGCCCATGACAATAGCCCTGGCATATTAAGGAGAAATAAAAGAATGTCAGAGATAGGTAAAACAAAGGATATTTTTTTCCTAAGAGTATGGACTGGAAGGAAAGAACATATAAAGAGATTTAACATAAAGTAATACACAAAATGAGTCCCTTTGTAACTGACTTTCAGAAGTACAGGGTTCTTGATGATTGACTAGTTTACAGAAGCATATTCACTGAAGCAAAGGGGTATTGTTTGATTAAATGTGTTAAAAATGTGTTTAAATGTGTTAAACTGGTTCTGGTAGTGTTACTTGTTATTATGACTTAAAGAACTGTCATTTCTTGATTAAGAATATTTAAAACCTGTTTTGGTGGCTACTTTTATACCTTGGACATTGACCAATAATTTTTTTTTCTGGGAATGTGGGAGCTTTGTGTTCTCATGATATCCCCCACTCTGGAAGTTTTTAGGATCTTCTTCCTCTATCCTTAGTATACTGATATTTTATAATGATATAACTTTGATGTGCTTGGCTTCTTGTTGGTTTTATTATTGATTTCCATATTTCATCGTACTCAACACTGAAAATTCAGTAGACTTTTCGAGTCTGGGCATTTATATTCTTCAGTTCTGCCACTGACTCCTGGCCATTTTCAGACTCTTTGTACCTCTCCCACGTTAGTAATGGATATTTGGTCTGCTTTCTCTGCTAAATGATTTACCATTCATGTGTCTCAGGGGTCAGCAGGTTTTTTCTGTAAATGCCAGGGTAAATATTTTAGGCTTTGCAGACCAGATGGTCTGTGCTATAACTTCTTGATTCTGTCATCACAGCAAGATAGCAACCACAGAAGATACCAGATGAATGGGCTGTGTTTCAATAAAACTTTATGTACAAAAACAGGTGGTGGGTTAGATTTGTTTACAGACTTCTCCCCATCCTCTTTCCATAATATTAGCTCAATAAAGGCAGCATTTTTCCTGCATTGGGTATATTCCTTTACTTAATAGGCATTCAACTATTTGTGACTCGAGGTTACAGATGATTCAGGGAAGGGGAGTAAACATGTCTGTTGTTGCCATCTTGTAGACGACAGAATACGCCTTTGTGCTTTTCTTAAATATTTTGTTCTAATTGAATTTAGGATATTCTAAAAGTTGTGTCTGTAAATCTGCAGTTTCTTTCTACATCTAGTGTGTTACAAGAGAGCCCTGTCAGTAGCATTCTTTAGTAAGTCTATTTATAGAATGCTTCATGTTGTTGGATTGGCCAAAAAGTCCGTTTAGTTTTTTCTGTAAAATAAGAGACACATTTTTCATTTTCACAAATAACTTCATTGATTTGGATATTTTGAGTATATTGGCTACTGCTATTGGCTTCTAGTGGGTAGAGGCCAGAGGTACTGCGAAACATCTTCTAATGCGTAAGACAGCCCCATAGCAAAGACTCATTTGGCCAAAATGTCCATGCTACCAAGAAACTTCGCAAACAACTTTTGACATGCTAAATCAGTCAGTCGCACCTTGTCCATACACAGCACAAATTTTTGTGTGTGTTTCAGTTGTGTTTTTACCTTTCTTTAAATAATAAAGCATAATATGCTGAAAATGTTGTGTATCTTTTTCAATTTTCACTATTAAAATGGCTGCACAAAAATTCAGCTTTGATAAGTTTTTTCTAAATGCACACTGACATCACAGCTATTAACGCTACAATCTTAACAAAGTTGTTTCAAATGAAATTAAAGACAACTAAGTGCTGCTTAGAGCCATCATATGGAAAAAAACCAAACAAACTTTTTGGCCAACACAATAGTACAGTACTCATTCTTAAATAAACCCACTTGTTTGAATTCCTTATATAAGAACCACATGAATACAAAGATATTCCTAAGATTCTTTTGTTTGTTTGTTTTCTTTAATAGGTACTAGCTTTTGACAAGTTTGCAACATGCGTGAGTATAAGCTAGTCGTTCTTGGTTCAGGAGGTGTTGGAAAATCTGCACTGGTAAGTCATTCTCACTGTACCTAAAGTATTCACTCCAAGACGTGTTCTTCCTTTGAGTTTCAGTTTTGATTGTTTTCATTTATTTGTTAAGGTGAAATCTCATAGTGATTTTAGAAGCAATATACTATTTTTCTTGTAATTTTAGTCAACTTTAGTTATATCTGGGTAGATCATATTCCCTTTGGAACATTGGTTTCAGGCCAACATGAGATATGCCAGAATCCAGTTTGAGCTTAGCACAGAGCAGGTGAGAACATGTAAAAACATGTGTGTGTCTGCGTTTCAGAGCCAGATAGGAATTAATCTTGGTCATTCTCATTGAGAGTTGGCTTATATATTTTTTACCTCAGAAAATATTAAATAAAGCTTATTTTAAAACCTTTAAAATAATACATTTGACTGCGTTTTCTTCTGGAGTAGTATAGCAAGAAAAAAAGACAGAGCTTAATGGTGGTTGAGGAAAGGAAGGACTTAAGGAAAATAACTTAATGAATAATTGAAAGTTTAGCAAAGCTTCACAGTAAGATAGACTGACCCTCTCATTCAACTATTTAGAGTGACCACCTAGCTCAGAACTTGATATGCTGGCATCAAACCGAGAAGTACGTACAACAGAGCATGAGCTGCTTCTTCGTTTGTAATTATATCCAGAGGAATGGGGAGGTATCTTGAGTGTGCACATATGTGTATACATAAAACCATTACCATTTTCTAATTAAAATTCAGAATTTAAGCCCTTAAGACAAACTGGAAACATTTTTTAAAAATTTAAATATACACTGCGAACCAGACAATCACGGTTCAATTCCCAGTCAGGGCACATGCCTGGGTTGCAGGCTGGTTCCTTGCAGGCTAACTACCAGCAGGGGACGCACAAAAGGCAACCATACATTGATGTTTCTCTCCCTCTCTCCTTCCCCTCTAAAGATAAATAAAGAAATAAAATCTTTTTTAAAAAAAATTTAAGTATACAGGGTGGGGCAAAAGGAGGTTTACAGGTGTTCCTATGGGGCAAAATACATTAAATAATAATACAAGAATAAACTCTGTTTCACATATGCCAGTCCTATTCCCAGTCAGGGCACATGCCTGGGTTGTAGATCAGTTCCCCAGTAGGCAACTACACATTGATGTTTCTCTCCCTCTCTTTCTCTCTCCTTTCCCCCTCTCTAAAAATAAATAAATAAAATCTTAAAATAAAAGTTTTTAAATGTACAGATTTGGATTTGTTCAGGGTTTTTTTTCTTTAGAAATTTAATGGTATGTTAATTTTTTTTCAGACTGTACAGTTTGTTCAAGGAATTTTTGTTGAAAAATATGATCCTACGATAGAAGATTCTTATAGAAAGGTATTTTTTACTTTAAAAGGCCTTTGCTTTTGATTTTACTATAAATACAAAGTAGTGTTTTTAGCTTTATAATTATTGAATGTTGTTTATAAAGTAGGTAAAGAAGCAGAGTTAATTATTTATAGAATTAATGGGAAAAGTTCACACTTGATTATTTCTTAGCATTGCATGTTTACCAGTTAATGAGAATCTTAAACACTTGCTCTCACTCTCCATCTCTCTTATTCTCTTTCTCTCTGAAAATTTTAAGTTTATCCTGACCCCAACATTGTAATTTAGCAAGCAAATTTAAGAGCTAGGCCATCCTTTCCAAGTGGTAATTCCATGTTCCATTCCACCTCCAACCCCAAGATTATAAGTCCTCTAAAGCTCCCTTTTTAACCTAAAGATGTAAATGCAGAAGTCTCCCTAACCTTCCTTCTAATAACTCCTTGAGAAAGTGCCACTGTTAATAATAGAAAAGTTCATTTTGATGTTTGCTAACACCACATTTGACAGTAAAGCTTAATGTGCAAACATCTTTGATGTAGCAGGGACAAAGTTATCTCTCACCTTACTTAGTAGTCAGCATGGCCCCTGTTGATATGCAGATATTGTGCTTCATTTGTCCTTCTGTCCACAGTGAACAAAAAACAAAACAATTGGAGAGCCCTTCCTACACCCCAGCTATGTGGCAGCATAACTCTTACTTTCTCCTCAGCTAATTTTAAATAATTTCTAAATAATTATTTAAATAATTTTAAGTAATTTTTAAGAAACTTTTTTTCCTAGAAAATGTTAGGTGAAAGTGGGTAACATGTAATATATTGTAGCTATCCTCTATTTTCTTGCTACCAGAAATTTTGTTCCAGTACAATGAAGGAGGTGTGGTTATCTAGAGAATAGAAGATCTTTCTAAAGTATGACAGAATTGAGGTAGACAGAATCACTTCTGATATTGGAACTATTACTGGTTTTAATTTTATGATCTATTTTGAAATAATTTTTTTTCTAGAATTAAGTGCTGCATGATTCATACTGAGTTTATATCTTAAAAGTCTATGCTTTGGATCAGAATACATGGGTTTTTTGCACCTCGTGCAATTTGACTTTGGTGGCCCTCAGTTATCCAGCTGTTTTCTTCTGTTAAAGTGTTGCTTGAACTTAGAGTTACTGTAATCTGTGTCTCTGTTTTAAATATTGTACCAGCTTTTGTGTATATTAAGATAGTCTTGTCTGCATTTAAAAAATGATGTATTTTGATTTTTTTCCCAGCAAGTTGAAGTAGATGCACAGCAGTGTATGCTTGAAATCTTGGATACTGCAGGAACGGTATGTAAAACGAAGTACCAAAGTAGATATGCACAACTTGTGCAATACTGACCTTGCAAATGCTAGTACTCTATAAACAAACATTAACCTTACTTAAAAGTGCTACTTGGATTAAATCTTAAAGCTATTTTTCTTGTTCTCAAATTCTACTTTTGTGTGTGTGTCCTTTGTCATTATAGGGAGTCAGTTATTTAAAAAATAAGAAAGTTGTTTGGATGAAAACTTTCAATCTCACTAGTACTTTTACAACAAGTTAAAATTTATTGCCATATTTTAAATAATGTGGAAAATACTTGGTAATATTTATTTATTTACATAATACATATTCTTCAGTGACTGTGAAGTATTTTGAATGATATATTCCCTCCTTCAGAGTAATTATGGACCAACTAGATTTGTTGGTATCTGAAGGTGAGGGGAAGATTTATTCTGAATATGTGATGTTCATTTAACTAATGTTTGAGTGCCTGCTATATGCCATGGACTGTGTTTTTATGCCCAAAGACGCACAGTCTATGAAGGAGGAAACAAATGGGGAAATGGCAAGGTAAGGTGTGAGTGCTGTTGGGCCCCACAGAACCTAGAGCACTGTGAGCTAGCTGTGAGTAATTGGGGATTTCGTTTGAGTGCTCTACACATTATGAAGTATTTAAAAACTGCCTTTAAGTAGCTTTTAGAGGCAGGACATTCTGTTCCACTCCAGTACATATACTCTTTGCATATAAATCTGCTTTGGTATATCATTTCAAATTAAAAACTTATTTTTTGAGATACCAACTTTTTCCAAATAGCATCTTGCCTTGGACTATAATTTTAAGATATGTTGCATAATACCACGATATTCTTCATTGAACTCTAATTATAGACTTTGAAAATTGTCAAAGTATCTGTTACATTGTTCTTTAATAATTCTTTCTATTGTAGGAACAATTTACAGCAATGAGAGATTTGTACATGAAAAATGGACAAGGCTTTGCATTAGTTTATTCCATCACAGCACAGTCCACATTTAATGATTTACAAGATCTGAGAGAACAGATTCTTCGAGTTAAAGACACTGATGATGTAAGCTGACTTCCTATTAAAATTGTATTTTGAGGCTTATTTTCCAAAACCTTTTTCCTTGAAAGGCCAAAATATATCTTTAATCCTCATACATATTTCAGATATATATAGTGTGTAAAGTAAGAAACACTCTTCCCTTAATCTGTGTAAAATAAAATTTATATCCTTCCATTTTTAAATCATGTGCTTGATGGGGAAGAAAGAGTGATGTATGCGATAAATGTTACTAATAAAGGGAGTGATGTTCTGCTCACATTACTGGTAGATTCAAGAGCCTTTTTAACGAGAAGCAGTATGATATATGAACACATCAGCCCTGGCTGGTGTAGCTCAGTGGATTGAGTGTGGGCCTGCGAACCACACAATCGCGGTTCGATTCTCAGTCAGGGCACATGCCTGGGTTGTGGGCCAGTTCCCAGCAGGGGATGCACAAGAGGCAACCATACATTGATATTTCTCTCCCTCTCTCCTTCCCTTCCTCTCTAAAGATAAATAAATAAAATATTTTTAAAAAAGATATACGAACACATCAGGAGCCATGATGACAGAAAAGGGGCATAATAACAATGGTTAAAGGAAACCAACAAATATGTTAGACTGCCATGCCAATTTACTTGCCCCTTCAAAGTGCATCATAATGGAGTTTAATCCCTATAGGAAACTTCAAAAGGATTACTTTAATTCCTCATCTTACTATATATAGCAGTGGTTCTCAAAATTGATCTTGCATCAGAATCACCAGCTAAAACTGGTTAAAACAGATTGCCAGGCCCCAGTCCCAGAATTTCTGATTCAGTAGGTCTGGGATTGAGTTCAAGAATTCGCATTTCTAACAGGTTTCCAGATGGTGTTGATGCTGTTGGTCTGGCCCCTCACTTTGAAGAACCACTGTACTATCTATAGTTTTATTATAGCAAATATTGTGAGACTTCTAGGAAATGCTGTTGTTTCCCAGACTTCTGAAACAGGGACTTTGGGGCACCCTACATATTTACATCAGCCTCAGTGAGCATTTCTTAATTGGTAAATCTATTTTGCACTGTTTCTATTAACTACTATAGTTTCCTTCTGTGAGTTGCATTAAACAACTGTTTATTAATATAATACTCTATTATATCTGTTCCTAAAAGGTGAAAATTCCTGATTTTGGATTTTTTCCAAAAACTTCTTTAGAAAGTCAGTCTCTAAATGATTAATGGGAGTTTTGCAGAGTAAGGACTGTTTTTCCATAGTGTCCTTCTAAAATTACAGCATCACGTGTATCCAGACACCTGATGAACATGGTCTAGATCTTTAGTAAATTAAGGTGATTTCACCTTCTGGCATTTAAATACAGATTACATGAGAAACTAAATATTCTACTTTAGGGACTTTCCAAATTTCTCCTTTTTGATAATATACTGGCTTTTTACAGCAACACCCTTTTGTACTACTTTTTTGAAAAGTCTTTGTATTTTGTTTACTATAATCAGTTATCAGTCCATTGTGATACAATTTTAAGGGTTATTTCCCATTTTATAAGTAGATCATAGCTTGTTTTCTAAAAATTATATCATGTATTTATTTACTTATTTGCTTTTACCCTCACAAATATATTTTTAGGTTCCAATGATTCTGGTTGGCAATAAGTGTGACTTGGAAGATGAAAGAGTTGTAGGAAAGGAACAAGGTCAAAATCTAGCAAGACAGTGGAACAACTGTGCGTTCTTAGAATCGTCTGCAAAATCAAAAATAAATGTTAATGAGGTATGGTGAAATATACTTTAAAAACTCTGTTAGGAATTCAGCATTCAGAATGGAAATAATGTGTGTCTATTAACCCATCTTCAGGTTAATGTGTACTCAGGGTGCTTTGTTCATCTTTGTAGGCAGAAATCTTGTTAAATATATGCATGTTGATAAGCAACAGTGATATTTGAGCTTCTTTATTAAAGTAGAATTACCCATGAAAAGAAGGAAGGCTGCACTCAAAATTGTAGGTGTGGGGAAGACGAGTCTTCAGGTGTATGAAGGATGCTGTGTAAAAGAGCAAATTCAGAAAGGCATGCATGGTTCTTGCCTTGAAGGAAGGGGCTTAAAGTCAGGTACAGGGACATGGAAAGATTTGAAGAAGAGTAAGGATTGGTTTCAACGTACAGTGATAAATGTTGTAACTGAACTAAAATTAAGATCTCTGTGGCTCCTTGAACTTAGTATCATTTTAAGGAGAACAGTTTTGGCCCTCCCAAAAAATAAACAGAAGAGAACTTGGCATTTACAAGAAAACCTGGTTTTACTTTCATTTAACCGAATAAAACATTTGCTTTCTGGGGTTCATTTATATCCATGGAAAGTTCACTTTTTTTATTTTACTTTTTTGTGTTTTTTAAGTTTTCTTCTTCTGTAAATTAAAAAATAATGTATTTGCAGATCTTTTATGACCTAGTGCGGCAAATCAACAGAAAAACTCCAGTGCCTGGGAAGGCCCGCAAAAAGTCGTCGTGTCAGCTGCTTTAATATACTAAATGCATTGTAGCTCTGAGCCAGGTATGTGAATTTTTTTCACCTTTTTAAATCTTTTTCTCTAACTTTAACCTCAGCTTGATTTGGCTACTCTTGTTAATTAAGAAAGCATGTACAGAATTTTTTATTGTTCTAAGAAAGAAATGGTTACTTCCCTTTTAAGATAGCCAGGAGTTAGTATATTCTAGTGATTAAAATAATTTATTTATATGTCATCACCATAAGTATTCCACATAAGTGACTATTCTAGTTTATGTAATACATACTTATGCCCCAATGGGGTGCTTACAGTACAGTGATGAACAAAACTGACTTCTTTGCCTCTTCATCGCCTTAGTGAGCTAATTAAGGTCTAGTGCAAGAGTTAGATAATTGTAAAACATTATAAGTGATATTATAGAATAAATCCAGCATAGTACTGATAATAAGAATTCCTTAACACATTTATTATATGCCAGTCACTCTTAAGTATTGTCTGATATTAATTGACAATCCTATGAGGCAGGAATAATAATTATTATTATTATTACCATACTACAAATGAGTGAACTGAGACACAAAAAGATCGTTACTTTTCAAGCTCTGTAGTTAGTAAATACAGAGCCAGAATTGTAATCTAGTGATCTTAAGTACATGGCTCAAAATTTGAGCCATGGACTGGCTCCCAAGTCCATGCTTAGTTATTATGAATAGTATAGAAGCGCATGTAAATGTGACACCAAATCAGGTATGTTACACGTGAACTGTGGATTCAGGAAAAGTCTGTCAGAGTAAGAGATCTAAGCTGAGATATTAAGGTTAAGTAGAAATTGTGTAGGGATGATGAGCTCCAGGCAGAGAGAACCACAAATACAACCCACAAAAGAGACAGCAAAGGGAAACTAAGCATGTAATATTTTTATATAGTTTTTGAAATTAATTAATTGTATTAAATGAGTTAATACTTATAAAGCAATTACATCAGTGCCTGGAACATGATAAATCCTCAGCCATTAGCTAGCGACTGCGGTTTGCCAACAACAGTGGTTTCCTGCTCAGTGTTCATTAAACCATATTGCACTGTACTCTTTCCTTGGGGCTCTTTTGATGTTTGTGGTTTTGCTTCTTCCCATGTTAGATGGCCCTGTCCTGCCATAGCACTCCGATCCTGTATCTCTTTGGGGTTTTTGACCCAGCTTTCTGTTTAAAGATATAAGGGGGACCCCCAAAAACTGGAATTTATTTATAAAAAACTGTGTATTTTTACATGTTTATACTTAGTCATCTTCAAAATACTCTACATTTGATGCAGTACACCTATCAAGATGTTTTTTCCCACTGCTCAAAACAGTTATAGAACTCGTCGATCTTGATGCATTGTAGAGCTTCTGCCATGTTTTGTTTCACCTCTTCCACATCAGCAAAACGTTTCTCTTTAAGGACTTTTTTCATTTAGGGAAACCAAAGTCACTCACTCATGGTGAGATCAGTTGATTAAGGAGGGGGAGGCATTGGGATGGGGTGGGTCATACCATTGGGTCAAAAACTGCTGAACACTCAGCATGGTGTGAGCAGGTGGGCTCGTAAATCACCCATCATGAAATGGGCAAACACATTGAAAGAGAATCCCAGAAAATCACTGAAGCCGAACACAGCAGCTCACAACAATGCCAGCTGGTACACAGATACAGTGGGTTCCTAGAATACTCACCTAGTGGGAAAAGCCTATACTACAAGGGCTCCCCACCCTCTTGAAGATAAGTCCTATTTTTCAGGTGTCCCCCCTCATATATCTTCTCATTTCTGATATCATCTCGTTCCTGACCACATACATGCCCATTTTTAGCACACGCATGCTTGAACTCACACATTCCCACTTGTCCTTTCCAACATTCCTTTGCTACATTCCGTTTGCTAGGAAAACTTAGCAAACTCAGACTCTAAATGAGGGCTAAAAGTTCAAGACATGTAGAAATCAGCAACCGTACATATTAATAGCATTTTTGGAGCTTGCAACAAGTCTGATCCCCAGAAAAACAGAAAAGGAAACATTTTTTAGCCCAGGCATGTGTGCAGAAAATCATCCAAAGTAAATAAATACTTGACAAACAGTGGGTTCTTATTTTACCTCTTACATTGCTCACAATTTTTTAAAGTTTAATTTCATGATTTTAGTGTAATACCAGCTTTCTGACTTGCATCTAAAAGTTGATGGAGTCTGTTTAAATGTGGAATTTGAAAGTATATAACTGAACTTACAGACCGTCATGAAATAAACTCTGTTTTGTGTACTTAACCTTTCTCATTGGAAGAGTGAGGAAGAATGGTCTTGATTTTCTAATACTACAAACCCTAGTGAAATGTAATTCTAGGACTGTAAATAACTTTTATAGCATCACACATTTTATTAAATATAATGAAGTTGACCTGACCTGAAATTTTTATGTGTTTTTTTCCCCTCACTTTTAATCTTTGGAAGGTAATACACAGAAATTTGCGCTAAGGGATACTCTTTTTTATCTAAAACTTTCATTTGACTGACTTTCAAAAGGGCAGCAGAATAGATGAAGTCATTCCAAAAAGATGAAAACGTCTACCCTTGCTTTACTTTGCTATGAGTTGTGGTACGTTGTATTCATTTGTAACACTTGAATACTGTTATCTTAATGTGTTCCTTTGGCTTTCATGTGTACAGTTTTCTACCCGTGTTTTCAATTTATTTTTTTCTTTTGACAGGTCTGAAGAACTGTTGCCCAATTCAACAGTGCCAGCATTCCAACTTTGTTAAACCTACCAACATCTTAAATGGACTTTCTGTGGTGGTACCCTTTAAGAGGCAGATGAAAGCTACTACATCAGTTTGCACATTCTAATCACTTTCCAGTATCACAAGAGAGATTTTTACTTATATAATAGTCCTAGAGTATGCAGCTGGTAAAACCAGAGGCTACAATCCAGTATTACTGCTAAGAGACATTTTCACCCACCAATGTTGTACATGTATGAAAATGGTGTACTGTATACTTTAACACGCCCCATACTTTGTATTGGAGAGTACAATAATGTAAATCCTAAAAGCACCACTATTTTAGCATAATAAAAGAAAGTCCAAAGAGCTCCTATATAGACTACTCCAGATAACTTTGCTTCTTTGATACTTGTAGCTTATTGTAATTTTTTTTAAGAAAATCAAGGTCATTATCATTGTATTGTACAAATAAGCGCTTTGATTAACACAGCTATATAGTTTTTTTAATTTTTAAAAAACCTGTGGAGACAGTGATCTTGTCTTTAAAATACAATAGTCCTTTCATTATAATGTCTTAGATTAAAGACATTGCCTTTAATATCTGTTGGGAAGGAAATGTCCAGATTTTTCAAATCTCTTATTATATGTTTCCTTTTTTGTTTACATAGGGAACAGTGTTTATAGTTGTATGTACAGTGGGGGTCTACAACAAGAAGTGTATATTTTCAAACAATTTTTTAATGATTTAACAATTTTTGTAAATCATTTTCAGGCTTCTGCAGCTGTAGATTCTCACTGTGAATCCCTTGCTTGCTCATGCATAAGTGTATTTGCAATACCAAATATACAGGTTTAGTATTTTTGCCTGTTAGTGATTGTTTCACATGTGTAACGTTTTGGTTGAGATGTTAAATGGTGAACGAGTACTGTGGATGTGAATGTGGGAAGTAATTTTAATCATGTGTAATTGGTCACAAGGCCTAAGTTGCAGTAACTATTGCTGTTTTATTTAACAATGCCTTGTTGCTTTGTATGCATTAACGTTTGGGTGTAAAGATTGTGTGTCTATCCAACATGGAGCCACAGTATTTAAATTGACCAACCTAATGTTACAACTACTTAGAGGTGGCCAAATGTAAACTAAAAGCCTTAATTAAAGTGGTGCAATTTTGTATAACTTAGCATCAGTAGTTCAATAAATTTGGATTGCCATGCAAGGGCTTGCATTATAATTACTTGCCACTTGAATGTGTTTTGTGTAGTATTTAACAGTGCTAGTTAATAAATATAGATTTAACTTCTTTTTAAATGTGATAGGTGCATTTTACATAGTGTGATTTCATAATTTCACATTTAGGCAAGCCAGACTCATTAAGTTCAGAAACGATGAATGAAAGATGTCAGGTTTTTTTTTTTTACCTAGTGTTGTTTAAATAGCCATATAACTACCTTTTGAATTTTTCCTTGGGAAAGAATTTTCTAAGTCAATCAATATTACTTATGAACATATATGTCTTCTGCGTTATAATCAGTACCTCTTTGAGGTATAGGAGGAAGAATTGAAAATACTTTGGACAGATGTTACAGCTATGGATTTTTTTACAATATAGGATAAAGTTATACCTAGAATATTAATAGTTATAAAAATTTTTGGATGAAGTGGACTGAGGTACTACTTTCTTTTCAGATAATTCTGTCTTTGTCTTATGTGTGCTATAATTCAGTTTTGTGGGGCTTTTGATACTTAAAAACAAATCTTAATTCAAACTTTCTGAAAGTATTTGTCAGTCACTGGAGCATATCATCAATTAATTAGGGATACCATCTAATTTAGGGGTGTCTGCCAATCCCCTAATACATGCTATCTGAATGGGATAATTTAAAGGCTTTCATATAAGAAAGCAAAATTCCTACTGATTACGTATTTAACTCACAGAATTCCATTTATTTAAAGGTTACATGTATCTATTAAAAAAAATGTTTGTTGTCGCAGTAGTCCCACTTAACTAAGAGACTTTGGCAGTCCTGAACCCAAAAGACATGGGACTGTGGAGCACTAAAGTTGCTTCAGTTTACTATGCCTTGTTGCATTCATTTGACCCTCTGAGAGTGCCCTCATTAATTCAAATGTTTGTTGCCCACTAACTGTGTATCAGGCTGAGTTCTGGGCTCTTAAAAACAGACAAATATTCAACAGGTAAAATAAGTATTTCCATGTCAAACATAGCTCTAGGTCTGAGGATAAAGCAGTGACTGAGATCAACTTAGGACCCTCTCCTAGAATTTATACTCTATTATAGGGTTTCTCAGCCTCAGCACTGTAGATGTTTTGTGCTGCTCGGTGCATTAGAGAATTTTTGCAGCATCCCTGGTTTCCACCCACTAGAGACCAGTAATGGCATCCCCAGCCTCAAGTTGTGACAACCAAAATTATCTCCAGACATTGCCAAGTGCCTTCCAGTTCAATTTAGAGTGGGTTGTGGGGGAGAGCAGATATTGAAGGGCAAAAATCACACTTTAAGAACCACTGATGAGGTGGGAAATAAATTAATTACAGGTGAGTGTTAGGGGTGCAGAATGGACAGTTTGGTGTAGTGAATGAGAATGTAGGCTCTGGAACCAGATTTATAGGGTCTGTAATCCCAGCTTTGCCACTTCCTAGCTTGTGGCTCTGGTTAGATGCCTCAAGTTCCTTATCTGTGAAGTGGGAATGATAATGGCACCTTTAGGAGTTAAAGAGTGAAATGAATTGCCATCCTCTAAGTCAATATGTTTTCATATTTTGCTGATATAAACAGGGCTATAGTTACACAGAAAGCCCCATTGTCTCCCATATAAAATAGCTACTGCACCTTAGAAATGCAAGTCTCATGTAGAAGGACTTAAGCGCTTACGTGGAAAAGTGCTCAAGTAATTCAGTCAGAAAACTCATGAGTTCCTTTTCATGTCCCCAAGGACACTTGGAGAAACTTGAATTTTAGGAGAAAACCAGAAGGATATTTCACTGAATTTTTCTAAAAAAGTATAAAAACCCTATTTTGCCTTTTATGTTGACTCAACTTTTTTCTTAAATATGATTACCATGTAGATATTATGCGTAGAAAGTTTTAAAACATTTATGAAAGTAAGTTTTGCTTTGCTTTTTAATCATCTTGACTTTAGATGTTGGGGCAACAAAAAAATCAAAACTCACTTCTGCAATCTGTCTTCATTGAATTGAATCCCCATCTGTTCTGTCTCCTCTGTATTAAATCTTGAAAATATGGGGAGGAGTTATAGTATTTTATAATTAATATTACTGCAACCTTATCTTAGAAATCTCAGTGTCTGCAGGCCTGTCTCTCTTAACCTCTCATTGAAGCTTAACAAATTGTGATTTATAGGACTCTAAAAAATCTGTAATTTGTTGCAGTCTTTAATACAGCTGGTATTTTACAAATGCATGAGAGAAGTGTATTATTAGGTTGAGTTAAAACTAATATTCCCTTAACTGACCACTGAGAGAAGAAATATGCAGCATGAGCCTTTGTTGGGATATTGATACTTGTCAAAGTCAGCTACTGAACCTATTAATGGAAAAACAGTTTCTAGTGATGGTTTGGTATTATCTTTGAAAGGTAGAAATAAAATACTTCCAAATAGCCTCCTTTTTCTAAATACTGCAGGTATTTTTCAGATTTTAAAAAATACAAATTTCATGTTGTACATACCTTGAACTTGCTCTTTTTTAAAATCCTCACTCGAGGACATGTTTATTGATTTTAGAGAGAGGAAGGGAGAAAAACATCAACCAATTGTTTCCTGTAGCCTGCCCCCAGCCAGGGCTGAACTTACCCCCTTAAAACATCATTGTTAGTGGCCTATATATCACTGACCTTAAGAATTAAAAGATTTCCCCCGATGTTAGTGAAAACTACCTGATTTTTGTATCTAAGGATCAACAGATGTATTCAACATTGCATGTCTACCTTGTTTTACCATTTATAAGCAATCAGTAATTTCTGATTTTCTGCCTGATGTGGCTCTCTGGCTTGGGCATCGCACCACAAACTGAAGGGTTGCTGATTGGACTACGGTCAGGGCACATTTCTGGTTTACCAGCCAGATGATTGGTTGGGGAGTGTGAGGGGCATGATTGCTGTTTCTTTTTCTCACTATCTTCCCCTCAAAAATATCTTTGAAAATATGTGGAGACAGTTTTTACTGTTTTATTAATGTAGTTTAACCCGATTCTCCTTATATAGTGACATAAATGAAATATGCAGATTCAGCATTTGGGTCAAGATGCAGAATCTTTTCCTGAAAACTAAAGAGCACATAGATCTTACAGGATTTTCATGTAAATAATGTTTACTAAGACAAGTTTTATAGCAGTTTTTAAGCAGGCAGAAATCAAAGCCTTTAATGTTTTTGTCATCTGCCATTATTACCCATTCAAACTTCTATTTATAGTGTAGTAGTTTATGTCCCCTGTGAGCACTAAGTTCAGGACAGGAAACTTATACAGTCGTGTGCCTCATAATGTTTCCATAAATGACAGATCGCATATATAGTCTGTGTGTGATGGGCTATGCCGTCTAGGCTTGTGTAAGTGTAACCTGTGTTCACATAGCAACACGTTTCTCAACGTATCCCCGTTGTTAAGTTGCTGATGGCTTTAACTGTCAAATGAATACAACCTGCTGTGTTTGAGGGCAGAGGGAAGTAGCAAAGAGTACATGATAAACCCCAGTCCCTGCAGACGAGGTGGTCAACATTAACAGTGGTGGGAAAGACAAGTCAAAAAGTATCGAGTGGAAATCTAATAGCATATTCTAATAGTAGACCAACCATAGTATGTTGTCCATACTATGCAAGCAACTAACAGTAAAAATTGTATTTTGCTTTAAAATGTGTGGGTTATAACTTCTGTTAGTTTTACTCAGGTCAATGTTAGGTTCTCTGAGCAAATCATCTAGTGATGGAGAGCTCCATGGCTGGCAGGAAAAAAATGAGTTATCTTTCCCTACTGGAAATGAGTAGGGAAAAGTGAGTAATATGATTAAAGTAACACTTTGACAGCGGTATGAAAATATCCCAGGAAGGAGTAGTGATAAAACTAGAGTTAACCCAGCCAGCTTGTAGGCTGCTTGGGTCTGGAAGCATGAAGTAAAATATAAAATAGGGTTGGAGCTGTGATGAGGAGGAGAGCCCAAGAAAAAGAAACAACTGGAAAATTGGTTAATGGCTTAGATGCAGGGGCTGAAGGGAAGAGTGAAATCATCTGATTTTATTAGCAGAGCCAGAGAGATTGAGCACCAGTGATAATAAGCCAGGAAGGAATCAGTTTTTACTGCATGATTGAACCAATTTGGGGGTAAGACAAAGTCTATGTTAAGTGAAATATTTTCATGAGTATCTTTCTGGGGAGAGGCTATGTTAACAGTTGGACCTTGAAGTCACTGATGTACAGGTGGCAACTGAAACCATGAATGTGAGTGAAACTATTTTTATAAGGATTAGGCATGGAGAAAGGAAAATAGGACAGTCTGGCCTAAGTGAGCTGGGAGTGGGGAGGTGAGAGTTATAGCTCAAGGACTGCTGGTCCAAAGGCAAAGGCGGACAAGGCAGCAGATAGCTTTCTGAAGCCTGAGAATACAGCATCTTTGATAGCAAGGAGCAAGATAATGTACCATAACGTTCCCCTCTTCTGTGCTGTCGGCCAGCAGTAGTTTCATTCTGACCTGTCATAGTGAATATCTCCCTGTATATACTTCTTAGTGGAGAACTGGCTGCTAATCCAAGATGATAGGATAGCTTTGGAAGTAACTGTCCTCTCATTAGTACCAAGTCTATGGGTATCTGTAGGGATTAGGAAGTCTGGTTCAGTGCCAGTGTTGATAAACTTCAAATTCAGCTGCACTAAGGCATCTTTCCAATACATGGCATTGAAATATGCCTCCATATACCCTTCCAATAGTATGAATATTTTTGCTCATCTCATTTTTATTAAATGGTACTTTGGTATTCTACCTACAAAAGTGTGTTAGGGGGATACTTAACTAACTTGGTTCTCATGTTGATCTATTTCTACTATCTCAGATACTAATGTCCTAAAAGATATTAATGTCCTAAATAGTATGTATTAATTAGTTCTTAGGGCCACTGTAACAACCACAAATTTGGTGACTTAAAACAACAAACTTTCTCACAATTCTGGAGGCCAGAAGTCCAAAATCAAAGTGTCAGCGAGGCCTTGCTCCCTCCAGCAGCTCTCAGACAGAATCCATTCCATGCTGCTGCTCTTCTTGGCATTAGGCCACAATCACTCCAAGCTCTGCCTCGCTCTTCCTATCTGTGTGTGTGTGTTTTATCTTGGGTTTAAGGACATCTGTGATGGCAGGTAGGGCCCCTCAGGGCATTCCAGGATCTCATCAAGAACCTTCACTACACTGGCTGAGACCCTTTTTGAAATAAAAGTAACATGCACAGGTTTGGGTACTAGGTTGTGGACATATCTTTGGGGGACGTCAGCCCACTACGTGGTGTTATACTCATTTTGCAGTAACAAAGACTAATGTGGATCCTACACTAGAATAACCCCAAACAGGCTGAATTAAAATCAGGCCTAGTGGGTTCCCTATAGAGATTCCACCTAGGTAGGAAACCCTCAGAATTAAGCTACTCTTCAGAGATTTTTCTGAGGGAAGCTAGAATCTGGAGTCAGTAGAGGTCCAGTCTGGGCTCATCCCACAATTCCAAATTCAATATAGTGTCCATGGAATGTTATGTTAACCATTATCCCACCGAATTACCTTCCATGTGTGTTAGCATACATCCTGTCTGCCATAAATATTTTCTATTTTTCAGTGATGACAGAAATTTCCTTCTGCTGAGTGACAAAAATAGCAAACTTTGTTTTTCATCTTCAGACAAGCAGGCTTTTCCTCCACTCACCCCCCCACCTGTAAACAGACATGTAATTCATATTAAAAGTAAGTGCTGTGAAACCAGTGTCATGATTTAGATTCTACTCAACTCTGCACCAAATTGAATGTTTTATTTACTCTGGTTTTTATTTTAGAAATGGGAGTAATAGACAGGCACAAGAATTAAATGATAAAAATGCATTTGGTTAGAATGAAGTACATTGAACATTCAAACAAATTAAGGATTAATTTAACACAATGTGTTTGAAGGTTTTTGTATATTTGTTAGTACACCCTACACCCTAGGGGGTGAGATTTCTGTCATTGGATCATCTCCAAAGAGGCCTTATTCATTAATTATTTGCAGTAATGATATAAGGAGATGGTGATCATCTGTGTGGTTTACAGGTCTAAGACACGTGTTCTCAGGAGTCGGTTCAGCCGTCCTGTCCTAGAACTATTCTGGAAAAAGTTTTCACCACTTCACTCATTCATTCCCTTGAGTTTTCTGACTTCAATAAAATAATGACTTGGATTGTACAAGACTTAACTGAAGAGTTATAGTATTTTATTAGACCAAAAGTAATCCCTGAACTACATCTTGGGCCCCTTGAAGAAAATGGACCACCTGGTAATATTCAATGCCCGACTCTTAGTTTTTCAGAAACAGTCACCACCAAGACACTTAATTCAGCAATGCTGTCTTAAAGGATGTCCCTAAAAAAGGAAGTAGTACCCACTACACATCCCTTCATCCTTCTACTCCAAATCTGTACAGCGTAGTCCTATGGTCAGGGCATTTGCCCCTTGGCAGGGTGTAGCTAAAAGGGAATACAGAATTAATGATTTTGTTACTCTAGGTCCCCTGCCAAGGCTCTCCTTCAGGGACAGTACAGACGACAGGTCTCAGGATGTCATCCAAACAGGATAGGTGTAATTTGCCCTTAAAAGTGAACTCAATTTTAGTGCTCAGAGCTACATCTACCCAAGGCTATTGCATTGCAAGGAAGGAATTTTTTAACTCCCTTGTTCGTAAAACTCAGAGGAGCAGTAGAATTAGTCATAACTGACTCAACTTCTTTGTATCATTTTGAAGAAAAAAATTCTAGCAAGCAAAAGGTTTTGACAGGCCTTGATCTGCACAGATGAACCATAAAACACCATATGAGTTAGACCAAAATATATTCACTATCTAGCCTTAAGCCTGGTTTGACTCCAACTTCTCTTTCCCAAAGCAAAATAGTCTGGAATACTAGTAATTGTTACATAATAATAATTAACCTGTTGTTATTACACAGTAACAATCTGGTATCATTTCCATACATAGACTGTTTCTCTGCTCTCCTCTCCTGCTGTCCTATCAAGGAAGAGAATCACAAAAGCTTAAGAAGGTTGTCTGTCACCCAGGTTCCCTAAGACCAATTAAAATAGGGAATAGCGAAAGAAGAACCACTACATGGTAGCTTAATTCTTGGTTCTTTAGCATGATGTATCGATGAAAAAGACATTTCTAGATTGAACAACTAACAAGCTCTGATGGTTAGGAAGTAATAATACCAGGTACCGTTTCTTGGACCTCCTACTTTATGCCACCCACGGCACTAAGGGCTTACGTGTTTGCCTTAGCCCCCCAAACAATGCTATGAAATAGGGGCTTTTTTATTAGTGTCCCTTACTAGTGCTAATGGGTACATCAAGCAATAGAATGAAATAATTCATTATAAACACTGGAAAAGGGAGATTTTTTTTTTTTTTTTGCTGATACAAGTGAATACTTCAAAACCTAAAAAAAAATTGTGTAAGAATCATTCAGGAACTTAGAATGTGGCTTGGTACAAGGTAAAAAATGCCAAAAGTCAACAGCTTTTTTTCTGTATCCACAATAAGCACAAGTTGATACAGGGAAGAATATATGACAGGCAAAAACTAAATGTCTCAAGGAATAAAGCTATTATATAATCTTATAAAATGATATAAATCAAAATCGGAACAAATATTCTTGAATGAGAAGACAATGTAAAATAGCAAATCCATCAAGTTAACATTTAATGTAATACACCAATTTGAATTTCAACTGGGTAAGGTTTTGAAATTGAAATTGTACCAAATGAACTTAAAGTTCAAGGGTAAGAAGAAATGGCATTAACCAGTAGAGCAGAATTGAGCCCAGAAGCAGATTCCAATGTATAACAGAAGTTACTACAAAACAAAAATATATAATAATAAACTTATTTTGTAAATGAGGCTGGTACAGTTACCAATCTGAAGAGAATAAAAGTTCAATTCCTATATCATACCAAAAATGCAGATATATTGAAAAATTTAAAGCTATAAGTAAAACGAAGAAGCAAGTCTAAGAGACTGGAAGAGAGGTCTAGAGATAGGGGAGACCTTAGCTAAGTCAAGACAAGCTATTTTAAACAAAATATATAAATTTCTAAAAGAATGTAGATTTAAAACTTGATTGGGAAAATACAAAGTCAGATTTTGGAAAACAAAATAGAATTAATATATAAAATACAAATGGTTCTTTGAAACTGAAAACAATGTTCTCCCAGAAAATGAATGAAAGAGATAACTAAGCAGTTCAGAGAGAAGCAATTCCAGATGACCCATAAACATAAAAGGATACCCTAACTAGTCACAAGACACATGCAAAAAGTACCAAAGAACCCAATACATGGGCAAAAATTGCAAAGAAATAACAGTACAATCCCAGAAGGGACCTTTGAGGGCAAGAAATGAGTCATATATTGCTGATGGTTGCTATCTGCTAGTGTCTATTAAAATTTAGAATAAGCATATATGATCCAGCTATCCTATACCTGATAGGAGACCAAAGAAATGACAGGATATATACCCAAGACTATTTAGTGACACACTATACAAGCAAAAGCAGAAATAGGATAAATGACCATCAATAAAGAATGATTGCATAAATTATGATTCATGGAACATTATGCAGCCATTAAAGATGACTTTCATGTTGCCCTGGCAGGGTGAATCAGTTGGTCGGAGCATCGTCTCATACACCAAAAGGCTGTGGGTTGATTACCAGGCAGGGCAGATAACCTAGGTTGCAGGTTCCATCCCCAGAAGGGGTATTCTTTCTAAAATCAGTAACATATCCTCTGGTGAAATTTTTTAAAAATTACTTTGATGTTTAATTATTGACTTACAGCAGTGATTTTCAACTTTTTATCCTAACGGCACACAAACTAATTACTAAAATTCTGCAGCACATCAAAAATATATTTTATGGCTAAATGCCAAAAATAGGTATAATTTTGATTGATTTTAATAATAATAGTAATTACCTATCTTTTTTGCTCCAAAGTGACTTTTTGAAAAAATCAGGTACTGCCTGGCTGGTGTGGCTCAGTTGGCTGGGCATCATCCTACAAAGCATAATGGTGCCGGTTCAATTCCCCATCAGGGCACATGCCTGGGTTGTGGGGTTGGTCCCTTGTTGGGCACATACAAGATGCAACCTATTGATGTTTCTCACATCAGTGTTTCTCTTTGTCTCTTTCTCCCTCCCCTCCTTCCCCCTCTCTAAAAGTAAATAAATAAAATCTTTTAAAAAATCAGGTGCGTATACTTGTATATAAGGATTTCTGGTACCAAGATTAACTAATTAGATGCAACCTTATTATGTGAGGTGACCGATAAGATGCAACTATTTTTACGACATATATATTTATGGTTCAAGACTGGGCATTCACACCAGACTGCTATTGTTGTGTTGGCTGTTGTCATTTTTTTAACAGTCTAAGTGAAAAGAGGTCAGCGCCAATGACTAAATAGTCCAAGTATCACACATTTTCTTAAAAATATATCTCAGTGGGCCCTGGCTGGTGTAACTCAGTGGATTGAGCATGGGCCTGCAAACCAAAGGATCACTGGTTCAATTCCCAGTCAGGGGATGCTGGGATTGCAGGGGTTGCAGGCCAGGTCTCCAGTAGTGGGGTGCACACATTGGTGTTTCCTTCTCTTTATCCTTCCCTTCCCCTTTCTCTAAAAAAAAAGAAAATCTTTAAAAAAAAAGATCTATCTCTGGCCCTTGCTGGTGTGGCTTAGTGAGTACTAGCCTATGAACTAAAAAGCCACAGTTCCATTCCCAGTCAGGGCACATGCCTGGGTTGTGGGCCAAGTCCCCAGTTGGGGGTGTGTGAGAGGCAGTCAATCAGTGTTTGTCCTTTTCTTTCTCCCTCCCTTTCCCTCAGCCTAAAAAAAGAATAAATGAGATTTAAAAATATATCATTGTATTATGCTATTACAGTTGTCCCAATTATTCCCCCTTTGCACCCCTCCACCTAGTACCCCCCTTCCCACCAGCAATCACCCCCCTTAGTTTATATCCTTGGGTCATGCATGTAAGTTCTTTGGCTTCTCCATTTCCTATACTGTTCTTAACACCCCCCTGTCTATTTCATACCTATCAATTATGCTTAATCTCTGAACCTTTACCCCATTTTCTCCATACTCCCTCCCAGCTGATAACCCTCCACGTGATCTCTATATCTATGAATCTATTCCTGTTCTGCTTGTAGGCTTAGTTTGTTCTTTTAGATTCAGTGTTTGATCATTCATTGTGAATTTGTTGCCATTTTAATGTTCATAGTTTTTTTTTCTTTTTCTTAAGTCTCTTGAACATCATATGTAATAATGGCTTCGTAATAATGAACTCCTTTAGCTTTACCTTGTCTGGGAAACAGTTTATCTGCCCTCCCATTCTAAATGATAGCTTTGCTGGATAGAATGACCAAGGCTGTAGTTCCTTGCTTTTCATCACTTTGAATACTTCTTGCCAGTCCCTACTTGCCTGTAAAGTTCCTTTTGGGAGCCACAGCTGGTATAGCTCAGTGGATTGAGCACAGGCCTGCTAACCAAAGCATTGCCAGTTCAATTCCCAGTCAGGGAAATTGCCCAGTCAGGGCAAGCCAGGCCCCCAGTAGGGAGTGCTCAAGAGGCAACCACACATTGATGTTTCACTCCCCCTCTTTTTCTCTCCCTTCGCCTCTCTCTAAAAATAAATAAACAAAATCTTACCAAAAAAGTTTCTTTTGAGAAATCAGATGATTGTCTTACAGGAACTCCTGTGTAGGTAACTATCTGCTTTTTTTCTTGCTGCTTTTAAGATTCTCTATCTTTAACCTTTGGCATTTTAATTACGATGTGTCTTGGTGTGGTCCTCCCTGGGTCCAACTTGTCTCTGTGCTTCTTGAACTTCCATGTTTATTTCTTTTGCCAATTAGGGAAGTTTTCTTTTACTATTTTTTTCAAATAAGTTTTCAATTTCTTGCTCTTCCTCTTTTCCTTCTGGCATCCCTAAGATTCAGATGTTCGTACATTTGGTGATACCCCAGAGGCTTTCTATACACTCTTCTTTTTTTTAATTTCTTTTTTCTTGCTATTCTAGTTGAATGCTTCTTTATTCCTTCCTTATGTTCCAAATTATTAATTTGAATCCCATCTTCCTCCCCTTCACTATTGGTTCCCTGTAGATTTTTCTGTATTTCACTTAATATAACCTTTATTTCTCCCTTTACATTGTTGCTGTATTCAATGAGTTCTTTGAGCATCTTGATCGCCAGTGTTTTGAACTCTGCAGCTGATAGATTGAAAATAGGTTATCTCCATTCATTTAGTTCTTTTTCTGGGGTTTTGTTCTGTTCTTTCTTTGTCTCCTCAATTTGGCAGCCTCCCTTTGTTTGTTTCTGTGTATTAGGTAGACCTACTTTGACTCCCTGTCTTAGGAAGGTGGCCTGTTGTAGAAAAGGCACCTATAAATTGTGTGCAGTGGGGCCTTAGGTAATTACCAGGGAGGGGCAACCTGCTTCCCCACTTTGGGGAGGCCTTGGAGAGGGGATGGTGCTATTACCTGGCTTCTGGAGGTTTGCTTGGCACTTGCCCTGTTTCCAGTCACTTCACCCACTCCCCATATGTGACTGGCACCCTTCCAACTGTTGCCCTGGTGCTGAATCCCCGAGTGAGTGGGTTTTGCATATGTTCTAAGACCATGTGGGCCATTTAAGTGGAGTCTCCTGAAAATCCAGCCGTTTCTTCCTGTACCCCAACACCCACTGTTTTTTACAGCCACACATTATGGGGATTTATGCTCCTGGTGCTGGAACCCTGTGTTGTGTGGTCTGGCCTGGGGCTGGGATTTCTCCCTCCCAAAGTATTCCAATTTTTAACCACCATGCATGGATGTGGGACCATCTAATCTGCTGCCACTGCCTCTCTCACCACACTGTATCTCCTCACCTCTCTGCCTGTCTCCTTGTCTGTGCCCCTACTACCCATCTGGATGGATGTGGCTTCTTTAAATCCTTGGTTGTCAGACTTCTATACAATTTGATATTCTGACAGTTCTGGGTATTATTTGTTTTGAGGTTTAGTTGTAATGCACTCTGTGGCTACGTGAGGAGGTAAAGTATATTTACCTATGCCTCCATGTTGACCAGAAGTCAGGTATTGCATGTTTTAAAAATTCTTGCAGCACACTGGTGAAAATCACTGACTTGGATTTCTATGAGGTATTGAAAGTGAACAAAGCAAAATACAGAGGAGAATTGTGTTGTGTGTGTGTGTATTACATAAACCTGGAAAAGAACTGAAGGATACATACATATCAGTTTGTTAATATAGTCATAAAGGATGGTAGAATGAGGAATTTTAGGGAGATTTTAGTAGGTGGGAGAAGAAAAGCAAAAATACAGGGATTGTGGGGAAAAACAGGAGCAAAACATATAGAGAACCTTCATTGTCAGCAGCAACTAAATATAAATATTAAAAGCTATATTATTATATATACATACAACGTTATTGTATGTAAAATACGATGTAAACATGGGAGGTAATGTACAATTATAAAAATTACTATGCCAACAGTAGTAACGTGGATGACTTTTGAGTCATTTTTCCCTAACATTGTTATGTTATCTTTATGTAAAAATAAATTTAACAAAATTTAAGTCATTAAGTTATCATTGTAACTTCATACTTAAATCAGAAAAAAGAAATTATCATTCAAAAAGCCAAAAGAGTTTAACTTTGTTTTATTTATGTATTTACTTATTTATTTTTTGTCCTTACCCAAGAACATTTTTTCATTGCTTTTACAGAGAGGAAGAAAGAGAAAGAAACATCAATGTGAGAGAGAAACATCCATCGGTTGCCTCCCATACGTTCCCAGACCAGGGATCGAACCTGCAACCTAGATATGTGCCCTGACCAGGAATCATATCCAAAACCCTTCAGTTATTGGACAGTGTCCCAACTGAGCCACACCAGCCAGAACTAGCTTTCTTTTATTACCTGAAATGCAACTTTTTACACAGCTATAAAACTTCAGTTGATCTTGTGAAGGACAAAGATGCAGAAAGACTCCCCTAGGATGGCAGGCCAGTCTCCTAAAGATGAAGCTCAGTCATTTAGAAATTGCAAATAGGAAGCCAGGATGGATTTTGAAGCACATATTTACCTAATTCCCCTTTGCAGCACAGACTCAAGCTTCCAGACAAGTTTCAAGGGCAATGTTCAAGACACACACAGCTTTTTCTTGGCATTATATTGCACTGCCAATACTTACATTCTATGATTTTATGCTTTAAATGTACTTCTATTTATAGAATCTGCATAGTTTGCTCTTATATGTCAATAGGTTTATAGCTCAATATAAACATACTCAAAGTATTTTAAAAGTGAGTTTCTGCTCTTGATTTATGAAATAAATATACTTTATTTTTAATCATTAAAATACCATCTTGAAAATTCTGTTGTTAAAAAATAGACTCATAGCATCAGGCATGCTGTGTACTCTTAAGGATACATTTTTATCGATGCTCTAAGGCAGGGGTGTCACATTCATTTTCACCAGGGCCCACATCCGGCTGGTGGTTCCCTTCAAAAGGGCCAAATGTGGCCTTGGCTGGTGTGGCTCAGTGGACTGAGTGCCAGCCTGAGAATCAGGGGGTCACTGGTTCTATTCCCCGTCAGGGCACATGCCTGGGTTTCGGCCCGGGTTCCCAGTGTGGGGCGCTCGAAAGGCAACCACACACTGATGTTTCTCTCCCTCTCTTTCTCCTTCCCTTTCCCTGTGTCTAAAAATAAATAAATACAATCTTTTTTAAAAAGTGGCGGAATGTAATTTTAGGACTGTATAAATGAAACTACTCCTTAACAGTTCAGTGTGAGCTTGGCACTGCCACCGGGTAGAAACAAGGTGCTGGGCCAGATAAAACAAGGTGGAGGGCCGGATTCAGCTTGCGGGCCTTGTGTTTGCTACCTGTCCTCTAATGAGAAGATATTGACTTATAGACAAAGAAAACTGTATATATATGGTAATTATCTATTTAGATTTTTTACATTGCTTCTCCAAATGTTATCATTTAGTCAGATACTGATGTGTGTTTGTTACCCTTTGTTCTTTCCCCCTCCCTGCCTCCTCCTACCTCTCTCAGTATGCAAGTAGCATGTGCCTCCCATCTGCAGCCACACCCTGAGGTCTGGACATGACATGCATTAGGTGAAGTGGATTGAAGAGTGAATGTCTTCATCTGTATTCGTAGCACCACAGAAGCCACCCTTCTGGATTCTTGTCCAAACCTTAGAAAAGGGGAGAAAACCCCCACTAAGTGTGAGTTGAATTTCCTGCCTTCAACCCACCAAACCATGCAGGATGAGGACTCAGTCAGAATGCTGACTACATAAAAAAATTAACATGACTTTTCTTACCCAGCCAGATTTATGGGGTGAGGTTCATGCTAGCTCCCTTCTTTTCATGATAAAATCTAAACTGTATATATTGTGCTATTTAGAGAAAACAGAACAAAACAAGAGACCTAATAAATCATTTTTCAGAAATGCAAATGTGTGTTTGATTTACAAGATTTCTATGCCAAGCAGAGAAGTATGTGAAAACAGCAAGGTAAAATACACAAGCTGCAATAATAGTTTTGTGGTTTAGCTGGAGAGTGTGTTATACCAACAGAAAATAATGATTTTAGTTTTACAATTGCCCCAACATCATTTCCACTATTGATGAGACCTGAGATGTCTGTAAAGAGTAGTCATTGAAATAATTTATTTGTCTGGCAAACATTTTTGCCAGCAGATTCCTCACTACCTTGAAAATGTCATTAACTACTCTGTGCTAAGATACTAGAAGCACAAACCACAATGAAACCTATATTGAGCTCTTACTTAAGTTAGACTTCTATGAAGCAATAATATACTTCTGACTTCATCTTAAAAATCTTCTACATATCAATGTTTAATCACAATCCAGCAATAAAAGAGTAACTTGAAATTATAGTTTTACATTTCACCATTTTATTTTCCTCTTCAAATTGATCACAATTTGAAAAAATTAAGAGGAGAAAGAAGCTATAATATGAATTATTTGAGGGTTTTTCCTGTTGTTAAGATCCACCAGGTTAAGATGACAAAGAAACCTTTTAAAGTGGTAGAGAGTACTTGAAGTATCTGTATATGATAGAATATAAAATAAACATAAATTCAATCTGATTATACAAATGTAGTTACTCTTTCTAGAATATTTTTTGAGAAATTAAATGCACTTGTGCTGATTGGAAATAACCTAATCATTCAAGAAAAATCTGAGCACCCACCAAGTGACAAAAGGTAGAGGTGGATAATACAGATGTGGTGCCTGCCTTCTTGCAGCTGAACAAAAGAACAAACACATTGAATATTTACTACATGTGGTGCATTATAATGACAGTCAATGTTTACTGAGTGATTACTATATACCAAACACTGTTCAAAGTGATTTTTATATATTACTTCACTTAATCCTCACAATAAATCTATGAAGTAGGTACTATTATTTCTGTTATACAAAAGTTATTTGTCCAGTGCTCCACTGAGTGTGGGAACCAGGTAGTTTTTGTGTCTATACCACCTTTCAAATTGCTGCATAAATATTATTTAATTGCCTGTACAAATTTTTTGAAGACAGTACTCTTATTATCTCTGTTTTGCAGAAGAGGAAGCAAATGCAGAGAGCTGAAATAACTCAACCAGTGTGAAATGACCAATATCCTACCCACTGTACTACACTACAGTGCTTTACTGGGAAGATAGACAATCAAGTGTCAACCAGGCTCCACATTTAACTTTGACCCCATTTGACCCTGGAGTAGGCATTTTTCTTCAAACCAGACCCCACCACCACCACCACCCCTCCCTCTGATCCACCAACCTCACAAAAAAAAGTCCTCTCTGAAAAGACAGCGTACTCACTCAACAGCTTCCTTCTATTATCATCACAACTATATTCTTTCCTAGAATCATGTAAGTGTCTCATTGAGTCCTTCCATTAGCCTTTTCCCTATACATGAAGTCCAAGTAAAACATCCAAACTTTGGAGGGCACACACAGTTACACTCTACACTTAAATATTTTTCTTCCTCCCTGATTCATACACTTCTTGAAATTTAACCTTCTTTTTTCTATCATTTTGCTGCCTGATCTGGATTAAATCCAAATCTCCCAGATTCCCCCTAAAATATATTTAAAGCTCTGTTTTGCTTCATGTCACTGATGTTTAACTACTTTGAATTATCATGGGCCCTGGCGGGTGTGGCTCAGTGGATTGAGTGCTGGTCTATGAGTCTAAAGGTCACTGGTTGGACTCACAGTCAGGGCACACGCCTGGGTTGCAAGCCAGGTCCCCAGTCTGAGGTGTGCAAGAGGTGATTGATCTACGTATCTCTCACATATAGATGTTTCTCTCCCTTTCTCCCTCCCTTCTCTTCTCTCTAAAATTAAATCTTTAAAAAAGAAATATCACCGCTACTTATACAAAACAGTATGTCAGAATTTTACTCTCATTATCAAGATCTGATACATCTTGAACAAAAACCAAATTAAATAAAAAATAATTTGGGGATAATTTTGTATTATATATGCCATCTATGTGACTAGTATATATATATATATATACATATATATATAGTTTATTTGTAAAAAGTATAGATTTATATATGTATAGCATACATGACTAAAATATACTCATATAACTAAAACATTGCCTTGTATAACAACGTGAATGTATTTCATGCCACTGAACTGCACACTTAAAAGTGGCTAAAATGGTAAGTTTTATGTTGTGTACATGTTACCACAGTTTAAAAAAAAAATAGAAGAGCCCTGGCTGATGTGGCTCAGTGGATTGAGGGCAGGCCTGCAAACCAGAGGATGGTGGTTCGATTCCCAGTCAGGGCACATGCCTGGGTTGTAGGCCACGTCCCCAGTAGGGGGCGCACAAGAGGCAACCACACATTGATGTTTCTCGCCCTCTCTTTCTCCCTCCCTTCCCAATCTCTAATAAATAAATAAATAAAAATCTTTTTTTTTTAAAAAGAAGAATTATTTTGTGAATGTAATGACCAAATTCTATTTGGTCATTACAGTAATGACTTAAAATATTCATGTATTCCATGTTATAGTAAATTATGTTTGAATAGGTAAAGGTAAGCTTACCTTATTTTTTCATTAGTGAATTTCCTTTATCCCCACAATCTTATGATTAGTACTATTGTTACACCCAAAAAAGAAAGTGAGGCACACACTTGTACCCAAGGTCACATAGCTAGTAAGTGGTGGAGCTGGGTTGTGGCCCCAGGCAATTCAGAGCTCAAATCTGAGCTTTTGACCCCTTTTCTCTATTGCTTTTTTAAAATTTTATTTTATATTTTTAAGAAATTATTTATTTTTAGAGAGGGAAAGGGAGGGGAAAAAAGAAGAAGATAAACAATGATATGGGAAAGAAGCATGATGGGTTGCCTAGCCCACAACCCAGGCATGTGCCCTGACTGGGAATCAAACTAAGTGACCTTTTGGTTCACAGATGATGCCCAACCCATGGAGCCACTGTTCTTCCCCAAGCCTTTTCTCCAGCTTCTTAGCAATCCTGTAAGCTCCTGATAGGTTTCTAGTAAAATCCCTGTCACTGAATCAAAAACCCCTAAAAATAAAGCTAGAATGTATACAATATGCACCACACAAGGAGTTACTCCAAGGACTTGTAAAAAAAAATCCAATGAATATTTTTTGAACTGTTTTAGTGTACTGTAATGTTTATACCTACCAGTTGAAAGTATCAAAAATAAACCCGAAGGCACTTCTCAGCAAGTGTTCTCTCTTTGCGTATGAACTGAACATCAAGCCACTCCTTCGCCTAAAAACCGGTCTTCCTTTTCATTGTGTGCCTTATGGCCGATCACTTCAAGTACATTATACGGATAAAACGCACTGGAACTCAACTGCCAGGAAACGCATGGCAAGAACCTGAATCACTGGCTCACACTTTGAATAAACGTGCCATGGCCCTGACAAAAGTCATTAGGATTACAATTCACTTTCCATAGAGAGCAAGTGCATTTTTGTACAAGAAAATTAGGAGATAAGAATGACAGACCTCCAGGGTGGGACTGCTCAAGCAGGTTGGTTATTAAAGGAGAAAAATCACCACTTTGATGACAACTACGCGTAGTGTCCTTTGGCATCTCGTTTTTAATCTTCACAAGAGCTCTAAGATCAGCGCGTTATCTCCTTTCCACAGATGAGAAATCTGCGGTTTCGGGGGTTCCGAGCCCACGAGGAGACCAAAGTCATGTTTTCTCGGCGGGGAAAAAAGTATGAAAAAGCCTTCCCAGGAACAGTTTCCCAGGATTAGAGCAGAATGTAAATGCCTATGACAAAACTTCGACTGATTCCCTCAAGGACAGAATATAGTACATTTTGTCTATATGGCACTTTGAAATACAGGGCAATACCATCACCTTTTAAGCTTTTTAAAGCAGGAGATGCTTTTCTCCTTATTCGGGAAACATACCAAGTAAGGGACAAATAGCAGTTATGGAAAACAATTTCAAAAACTGCACGCTCCTTCTCACATGGAATACTAGGAAACGACTTCACGTTTTTTCTAAACTACCAGTATACGTAAGTTTCGCAGTAGAAAAAACGGGCGCCTGTACCACGCCCACAAATGCCAGTCAAACAAAGTGGCAGCCCCGCGTGAAAGATAAACCCTGCCGGGCCTCGCCCCCTGCTCCGCTAGTTGTCCCCAACCGGCACACCTTCGCGCTTGCGCAAATCAGACCGCCGACTGTAGGCGGAAGTTGTCGCCTTGCTACTTGGCAATGTTATTCCTCTGCTTTCCCCCACCCCCCTTTTTCCCTGCGGCGACTTAGCGTGAACACTCTTCCGGGTCGAAGGTTTTGCTTCCGGAGAGCGGGAAGGCTGAAACGAGGTAGCTGAATCCATACCAAATTAAGAAGGTTCTCGGTGGAGAAGGCTGTTGCCATGGACAGGTCAGTTCTGGTGGTGATTGCTGAGCTCGGACCCTTGTCCCTCCTACTTGGCAGACCAAAGCTAGGGGAACCCAGCTCTCAGAGGAAGCTAAGGAGGGTGCTGATGCTTAGGACTTTTCCAGGGCTGGGAGGCTCTGCAGCTGATGGAAGAAAGACCTCTTGGGTGGGAGAGGGATGCGGAAAGACAATTTCCTGCGTTCCCACGGCGGCTCTGATCTATCGCGCCTTTGAGGAACATTTTTGCTGCTGCGGTGGGCGGGGTAGGAGGTGGGGCGGCTTGTGAGATTTTGAAGGACTGGCCAGAGATCACAAAGCCAATCGATAACGGAACTAGGAATCTCGTCCTAGACTTGCTGATTACAAGTTACATTGAGTTTTCCATTGACCCTAACGCTGTGGTAGCCGTCTGCGACAAAGATGAGTTATTCAAGTTTCTCGGCCTTGGGGAATTTGTTGTGTAGTGGAGGAAATGTACGGGCAGCTTTGTACAGCTCTGTTGGAAAAGAAATCAAGCAATTAAGTACTCCTGCCACGGGGAGGTATTGGGAAGACCTCTCAATGGAGGTAACTTTCTAGTTGGTCTTTGAATAATACTAGTATCCAAGATTGAATGCCTTAAACACTTTAAACATATTATTAGCTAATTTAATTTTCCTAGCAGTCCTGTAAGGAGAGGTGTTATGGTCATCCTGTCATAGATAACACTGGAACTAAGAGAGGTTAAGGAACTTGGTCAAAGTTAGGGAGCTAATAAATAGAAGAACCAAGTTGCCAACCTGGATCTGTGTGTCTCCAGACTCTGGAAGGCTAGCTGACTAGTTAGTGTACACCAGGTGCACCAAGGGGTCAAATGTTCTCTGTAAAACACGTGCAAAACTGGATATGAAAGTACATGCTTTGTGTAGATAAATGGTTGCATGTATATGTTTGTATGGGAGATGTTTGTGGCTGTAAAGCTGAGCTGGTAAGCTGGAGTCAGATTGTAGCAACCACGGTAGGAAATTTCGACTTGATTCTGAAAGTGGAGGAAAAGCACATTAGATTATTCTCTTAAAATACAGGTCTCTTAATTCACACAATTTATTTGACCTTGAGCTGAGCATGAAAGATGATCTGGAGCAGTGTGACTAAAATAGTGCTGAGACAGGAGACACCCTTAGTGTACTAGAATTCCTTTTTACTTAGTCTCCCCTCTCACTATGATTAGAAGTATTTTGCAGACAACGGAAAATCCTTTTAAGAGATAGCTCCTGAAATTTTAGAGAATTCCTTAATCTAACAGAGGAAAAATTTATCTTCATGAAGCAGTTATCTAATATAGATTCCAAGTGTTGCCATAATTGCAAAGGGGAAAAATAAACTGAGTGCTGGAAAGTCAAAGAAGTCTTTGTGCAGGTAATATTTAAGCAGGACTTTAAGGGATAAGCAGGATTTGGAGCTGAAAGGGTACTGTCAACAAAAAGAGCAAAGATGTGACTACTGAAATGACGTAGACCTTGACTGACTCAGGGCCCTTTGCTCCAGTCATGATTATAAAGTTCTTTGCAAATGCTACATTCTTGTTTCACTCACATGGGCTTGGTTATGCTGTTTTAGGAGTGGCTTTGGAGAGATGTCCTCCCCTGTGATCCGGGAGGCAGAGGTGACGCGGACTGCACGGAAACAGAGTGCTCAAAAAAGAGTTTTAAATATCCTTTGCATTTTAAGCATCATTATAAAAAATCACAGCATGTTTGAAATAAGGAGTAAAGAATTTTCTTTTTATGAGAGGTATTAAACATTTGATGTAATAATAAAATGCTGCAGAAATTAATTTTTTTGACTCCCCAGATATATTACTTGGTAAATAGCCTGAAATTCAATGAGATTAATATTTATGTCTTCCTAAAAAGTTAGGATATTCCATTACTACTAACTACCATATTGTGGTTAGCTTCTGCTGAGATTTGATATCCTTTATTAATTTGAAATGTGCCTGAGAACTAAGCTTAGTTCAGTGGGTACTAATCTAAGACTGATATCTGAGAATTTAAATGGTCAAAAGACTTATTTACTCATCGCATAGAAAAAGTAATAGACATAAAATACCTTGCCCTTGAAAAACATATTCATATATTTTGTAGAGTGTAAGTATAGTTAATGCTAACATTAATGGTGTCTTTCTATGTGGAAAACTTTTCTTAACTTCCTGCAGTTCGGGCATCCCAAGATGAAATTTTTGCTAATACTACACCAAGAAATCAGGTTACCCCTCGAACTCCCAGCTCATTTCAACCACCTTGTAAGATTTTTTTGCTTTCAAAGCATTTATTAGTAGTAGTAGTAGCAACTAATACTTATAATACACATAATAAATAATATTTGGTTACAATATCAGTAATTAAGAACAAATGAAATGGTTGCAGTTGCTGTCTTTTGAACTCTATACTTTGTGTAAATAGAACAATAATTATGATGTAGATAGTATCTCAGTTTTACCAAAACTGAAAGTGAGACTTGGAGAAGTTAATTAATGCCGATAACATAGCCAAGTAAGTATATAAGTCATGAAATCAAAATTCAAATAATGATCAGCTTACTCCAAAGCTCATTCCCTCTACACTATACTGCCTCCTCAATGTGTTATTTTATAAAATTAGAATATCAACAATCCATTGACTCATTAGTGTTCTTTTTTACCGCTCAGTTATGTTATAAGAAAAGCATCTCTATTTGCAGTAAAATTTTTCTTGATGGGCTCAAAAGTACCAAAATAAGTTAAAATATTCTTATTGTGGAATGGTTAATATGTATTTATTTGATTATAATCAAAGTAATTAAAAACTGAAGATTATTTGTTCTTTATTGTTTATTTGCTTGTTTGTTCTCTTTTCATGATCAATGCTCATGCACTCTGGATTCTTTTTGCTAACTTATCGTTTATAGTTACTCCACCAAACCGAAGCTTACCCAGGCAGCCAGATGTTTCCTGCATTCTTGGAACGGGAGGAAGGTCTCCCTGGGTTACACAGTCGTCAGGGTTCTTGGGAAATCTATCTATGGTAAGTAGAAAAATAGGGCTGAAATTCTCTCCCTTTTGTAAAAGTCTGATATGATGCTCTTTAAGAATCACTAGGGTACATTGAAATAGCAGAAATATATAAACTGGGATGTAGAATGACTTGACCTAGGTGTTTAAAATACTACAGAAAAAGAATTACATCTCATTGAGGAGAAGGAAAAAGAAGAATTTTGTTGGAAAAGTAGAGTATTAATAGTCACATTTAATTCCAAAAACAAGATAAAAACAATTCTTCTATATTTGTCTCTATACTTACTAAAAAGGCACAGATTTTTACATACATTTAAACTTGGTGTTTTCTGAAGAGTGGTTTTCTTTGTTAAACCTTTCTTTGTCTTAGAAGGTGAACTCAGTCTTTAAAATATTTATTATAGACTGGTAAATTTATAGAGCACAACAATGGTCTGGTCATTGAACAGTTTTATTCTGCTTATGAAACTGGTTTATTTTGGTAAGATCTATATTGTACTTAAAAGATAAATGAATTAACTGCCTCTGGGTTTAAGCAAAAGATAACTTATTATTTACTGCTTCAGAACTGCAAGATTAATAGTAAAGTTGTTATTCTCTTAAAGATAGGAGTAGAATAACTGTGTATTGATTATTGTAAAATGTTTAGGAATTACTGTGTAGTTAAATGGATTTTCTTGATTGCTTTGCTAGTTTTAATAGTTGGCTGTAAGAGGATATATAGGTTGCCCTGAAGAAAGTTAAGTTGCTACATTAATTTTACCATATCTGCCTACCAAGATTTGATTCTTATATTAATGATAATAAGTACCCAGAAGGGACTCAACCCTTAATTAGTCTTAAATAGCTGAAGCTTAGTTCTCCTCAGCCCATGTTACTGTCTCATGAATATATAGGGTTCCAGCTCCCATCTTTAGCATTTTTCCTTGGGAGACTAATTTAAAGATACAATTTTATTGTTCCTCATGCCTGCATTTTAAATAAAAGTGAATTTTTAAAAACTTTATTATGGATATTTGAAAACATGTCAAAGTAGAATAATGTGAGTCCCCTTGTACTTATTCCTCAGTTGAGTCCCCTTGTGCTTATTCCTCAGTTTCAATAGTTACCAATGTATGGCTGATCTTCTTCCACCTATACCCACAGCGTTTCCCCTGGATTACTTTACAAGTCTCGGATTTCATAACCATTTCATCCATAAATATTTCAGTACATGCCTTTGAGATATAGGGACACTTTCTGTAACATAAGCACAGTGCAAGCATTGTTTTATTGCACTTTGCAGATAATTGCATTTTTTTTTACAAATTGAAGGCAAGCCCCCCCCCCAAAAAAAAAAACATGACTCACTGAAAGCTCAGATAATGGTGAGCATTTTTAGCAATATATTTTATTAAGGTATGTGGCATTATTTTATTAGACATAATGCCACTGCACACTTAATAGACTACAGTATAGTGTAAACATAACTTTTATATATACTGGGAAACCCCAAAATTCATGTGACTCACTTTATGGCTATATTTGCTTTATCGTGGTAGTCTGGAACCAAACCTACAGTATCTGTTCAACTATTAGCACATTGAAACCACTCTTATACACACACACTGTAACCCCTTTAATATTTCACATATCCACTTTATTTTTTATTATCTATTTCATTGAGTATTTACATTTCCTCAGTTCTGTCAAATTTTTTAAGTTGGTTGGTTCAAATCAGGAACTAAACTGGGTTAACACATTGCATTTGCTTGATATGTCTTTTAAGTTTCTCCCTCATCCTTTTTAAATTATCATTTATTTGTTGAAGAAACTGGGTCATTAGTCCAGTACAATTTCCCCAAAGGGAAAAACTGTTGTGAAATTAGAGCAGTAGGACTTCGTTATTTACCTATTAATATAAAATATCAGCTTAAATATTGCAAAATGTCATCTTTATTGCCTTTTTTTAAAAGTATGGAATAGGTTAGGTAGTACAAAGAAGAAAACAATCACAAAGCCATACTTGTTTTTTTTAAACAAAATAGCCCCTGTGGCTATCTCTTGAAAATGGAAAACATACGTAAGGTTAAAAAATTTTAACAGTATTAATGTCTTTATTCACTTAATGGCAGTAACTCCGTTCCTTTTCTGTATCTTCCTTTTTCGTAAGGTAACTAATCTGGATGACAGTAATTGGACTGCTGCATTCTCAGCCCATCGTTCAGGGCTCTTCACACACACAGAGCCCCACGGTGTGACTGAGGACGTAACTCTCAGTGCTGTTATGTTACGTGAGGATGATCCTGGAGAAGCTGGTAAAATGGCTTTGAGCTTTGTTTGTAACAAAGGAGGTAGTCACTTTACTGAGGTCAGGGAAACTATCTCCTCCTGTTCTTGAATGTCATCGTTAAATTTGTTGTTGTTGTTAAGCTAATGAGCTATGGTGATGGCTAAGCCATTTGGGGTAGTAGCTCTGGAAGTTTAGAACTTCATCTTAGTTCTCAGTTGGGACAGCACATTGCCATTTTTGTCCTTCAGTGTAAATAGCAGCCTGTTAGGATTTTAGTAGACAGGTCTCTAATATTTTTATTACTTTCATATTTGTGCTGCTGAAAGAACTTCTCTTTTTCTTTAGATTTAGTTTTTATCTAACACTGTTGACATGTCATTCTTTGGCCTGTTAGCTGATGGTATGTTTTCAAATAGTACTGAGGTCTTTCTAGTCTTAGGTTGGTTATTACCATTTTCTTTGGAGAGAAGAAAGATTTTGCTTTTAGTATCTCTGTATCTACACATTATCACATAAGTTCTTTATTATTTTATTATCATTATAAGGTAACATTATGAGTGCTATATATATTGGGAGATTATCCCTTATCAAGTATATGGTTTATAAATATTTTCTCCCATTTTGTAGGTTGCCTTTTCATTTTGTTGATTATTTCTTTTGCTGGGTAGGACTTTTTAGTTTGATAGAGCCTCAGTTACTGATTTTTGCTTTTGTTGCTTATGATTTTTGTCACATCCAAGACATTGCCAAGACCAATGTCAAGAAGCTTTTTCCCTATTTTTTTTCTAGAAGTGTTACATTTTCAGGTCTTTTGTTTAAGTCTTTAACACATTTTTAATCATTTGTATGAGTGGTGTAAAATAGGAGTGTAAAAATTTAATTTCTCTGCATGTGGGTATCCAAGTTTCCTAATACCATTTATTGAGAAGACTCTTCTTTCCCCATTGAGTATTCTTGGCTCCCTTGTTAAATGTTAGTTGATTTTATATGTGGGGGTTTATTTCTGGAGTCTCTAGTCTGTTCCATTGGTCTGTGTCCATTTTTAAGCCGGTACCATACTGCTTTGATTACTAGAGCCTTGTACAATATTTTGAAACCAGGAAGCGATGCCTCCAGCTTTGTTCTTCTTTCTCAGGGTTGCTTTGGCTATCCTGAGTTTTAGTTTTGCAAGATGAAAAGAGTTCTGCAGGTGGATGGTGATGATGGTAGCACAACTGTGTGAATGTACTTAGTGCCACTGGACTGTACATTTAAAAATGATTGTGATGGGGAATTTTGTTATGTGTATTTTACCACAGTTACCAATTTTTTAAAAAATAGGTAGTAAAAAGAATACTCATAGTTGTGATGTTTAAGTTTCCAATTACCTATAAGTATGTCATTTAATATTTTTATTCCTTTTCTTTTTAATGTGTTCCAGCATCTATGAGTATGTTTTGTGATTTCCTGCAGTCTTTTCTGAAGCACTCTTCAACTACAGTTTTTGACCTTGTAGAAGAGTATGAAAACATTTGTAGTGTTCAGGTAAGTTAATTCACCCCACTGTTGGTTAAACATCAATACTCTTAGATTTTTTGAATGGCATCAACCCGTGAGAATTTCTGAATGGTATTTAAGGGCAATGTCTTAGGTATAATGGCAGGGGCGGCATGGTTGAGAGGTCAGCCAGAGTAGCTGTGCTTTTTACATACTGAGGGTCCATATAAGATTTATTTGGGGGACAAAAGGATTCTGCTGCTTTAAAAGAAAATTTAAAATACGCAAAGAAATCTTAAAATTCAACAATAAGAAAATGAACAATTAAAAATGGATAAAACATATTAATAGATGCTTCACCAGAATAAGATATACAGATGGCAAATAAGCATGTGAAAAGGTATGCAACATCAGATATCATTAGGGCATTGCAAATTAAAGCAGTGTGATGCCACTGTACTACTGGAATGGCAAAAATCCAAAATGCTGATACCACCAAATGCTGCTAAGGATGTAGAGCAGCTGGAACTCTCATCTATTGCTGGTGGGAATGCAGAATGGCGCAGTCACTTTGGAATACAGTGTCTCAGTTTCTTACAAATCTAAGCATACCGTTAACATATAATCCAACATTCATACTCCTTAGTATTTACTCAAGTTAAAAATTGATCTTTACACAAGAACTTGCACATAGATGTTTGTAGCAGCTTTATTCATAATTAGCTTAACTTGGAAGCGACCAAGGTGTCCTTCTCTCAGTAGGAGAATGGATAAATCAACTGTGGTACATCCAGACAATGGAATGTTCTTCAGTGCCAAAAAGAAATAAGCTGTTATGCCATGAAGAGACAAGGATGTGCCCTAAATGCGTATACTAAGTGAAAGAAACCAATCTGTAAAGGCTACATACTGTATGAATCCAAACATCCTGGAAAAGGCAAAACTTGGAGAAAGTAGAAAGATTAGTTGTTGCCAGGGGTTAGGAGGGAAGGGTGAAAAGTGGAACACAGTGGATTCTTAGTGAGATGAAATGCTTTTGTGTATTAGAATGTTAGATGTCATTATACATTTGTCAAAACTCACAGAATGTATGAAATCAAGAGCGAACCCTTGCATAAACTGTGAACTTGGGACGATGGTGATGTGTCAGGGTAGGTTCGTTGATTATAATAGTGGTACTGCACTGGTGCAGGACACCAATAGTAGGAGGTGAGGTTATGGGTATGTGGGGACAGAGAGTAATGAGAATTCTGGACTTTCTGCTCCATTCTGCCGTGAACCTAAAACCACTATAAACAGGTCTGTTAGAAGGGAAGGGGCTTCAAGACACTTGGCGTTCAAGAGTAATTTAAATAATAGCCAAAATTTAAAAAGTAATAATAGCCAACATTTCTTGAGCATTTAATATTTCAATAACCAGTCTCTGGATTGTTCCATTATAAAAAGCACTGGCTTCATTAAATAACAGAAGGAATAATAATCACTTTAGTGAATCACTAGAGTTAGCGTTCTAGTGGAGAATTTAATAAATGAGTGAGAATACATATAACACTTTTATTAAAAACTGGCCTTAAGATGGCAGTAAAATTACTTTGTGGTTTCTTTTCAAAGGGAGGGAAGACCTGTTGTGGTGGTGATTCTTCAAGTTCTGAATAAGAATAATCATGTTTCTTTATTACCTTTGATAAATAAGGAGGTGCTATTATTCATAACCTTTGAAAAAGGTTTCCTTTAACCTGAGTCCTTAAAACTCCTGATAAACAATTTTATGTATGTTTCTGGAGAGAAAATGCATACCTTTCACTAGATTTTCACACGTGTTTCAGTCCCAAAAAGGTTAAGAATTGTTTTAGAACAAGGAGGGACTGACTTTGAAGTTTTGGCAAGAAATGGCATTGTTTTGATCCCTAACTTAGGAAAATACTTTTCTTGATTTGTTAATATGCTGTAAATTTTTTAGACATAATTTGAAGATATTTTCAATTTTCATTGCTACTCTGTAGGTTTGTGTTATGATTTTGTCAGGTATAGGTTAGATTTAGCTTATCTTCCGGGTATATGTACATGAAGGAAAAAATGCACCCAAAGCCGTTATTATTGAGTCTAGGTTATGTTAAACTTTTACATATATACTCACATAAACACACTTTACTTTAAATTAGGGCCATTTCTAGTGGGAATGTTATATTACATTCAGTTTAAAAAGATAAGAGATAGGCAGGACAAATTTATAATATAAATATGTACACATTACAGGGGTGGGCAAAGGTAGGTTTATAGTTGTTTGTATGGAGAAAGACATGTAGGTTGGTCATTGGTTCAGTTACTGGCTATCATTACCTAAAAGGTAAATCATAAATAACAATATGAAACAATACTAAGACAACAAATAATACAAAGTAATACAATAATTAACAAATGAATAATGACACCAGAATAAACTCAGTTTTTTTGCCTCCTCACAACTGTAAACCTACCTTTGCCCACCCATGCATGTGTAACTAGTGTTAGCACAATGTACTTGATGAATACAAAGTTGTTACTCAAAATTACAGATCATGTCCTTCCATCTGTGTTTATAATCCAGGTGAATATACTGAGTAAAATAGTGAACCGAGCAACACCTGGACTTCAAAAGTTTTCAAAAACAGCCAGCATGCTCTGGCTTCTTCAGCAAGAGATGGTCACGTGGAGGCTGCTGGCTTCTTTGTATAGGTAAAGTTGTGTAGATTTCATAAATGAAATAGACACAAGGTAACAAGCCAATAGGCAAATTAATTTTTAAGTTAGGGTAGGATATGTTTGGAAATAGGTTCCGCTATTTTTGATGCTTATCATTTCTAATGCCTTAGTTGTTGGGAGTGAGTTAGGAGGAGGTCCTAAAGCTGGTAGCTACCAAAAATTGAATATGTAAAAGATATAAGGGAAGTGCTAAAAATCCTGCAATACTTAGGGGAGGATGGATTAAGAAAAAAAACTGAAAGGTAGAATTTATGTGATGGGGAAGATTAAAAGAATTTAACCAAGTTTTTCTCCTCTCAGATGCTCAGTGGTTTTGACTCATTCTGTTGCTTTCTCATTCTTATGAGAAGATCTTAAAAGAAAATCATAAGCTTTTAATTTTGCCATGTGAAAAGGTTATATTAAAAAGTTAGGTGTGTGCATTAGCAGGTAGCTGTTAAAGACTTTATTTTTTAAGTATCAGTTTTGTTCAGATGTCAATAACAGATTCAGAAGGCATTTACAACTAATATCTTATTGTTAAAGCAGGATGGCTAAGTTAATTAAAACTCATTTTTTAGATTGTAGGTTTGTGTATGCATTAGCAAGTAGCTGTTAAAGACTATTTTTTAAGTATCAGTTTTGTTCAGATGTCAATAACAGATTCAGAAGGCATTTACAACTAATATCTTGTTGTTAAAGCAGGATGGCTAAGTTAATTAAAACTCATTTTTTAGATTGTAGGTTTGTGCATGCATATAACTTCAAAGGTGATTTTATATATTTATATGAAATAAGGCTTTTTAACTTTGTGTTATTTTTCCTCAGAGACAGGATACAGTCTGCCTTAGAAGATGAAAATATGTTTGCAATTACTGTAAGTTTTATATTAATTTGTCAAATGCTTAAAACTTAAAATGTTTTTAATAATAGAATTTGATTTCTGAAGAATGAAAAAACTCCTCAATCATGAGTTTCTTCATTTTTGAAATTTTACAAGTAAACAAAAGATACAGTAAAAGATAAAAAAGTCAAATACTGATTTATATTATAGAGCAAAAGGTAAAAAATCTGCTTTATCTCTTACTGTTCAATCTGACAATTTGGTATTGTGTCCTACCAGACATTTTTCTGTACATCTTTGTACATGCATATACACATAGTTTGCTTTTTTGTTGTTTTGGGTTTGTTTTTTTTAAGATGAGAATTTCATTGTGAAATGCTTGGTGAAACCTCAGAGAGAGCCGCTGTGATGCTCTAGAGATCTCTTCCTTCACACAGAGGCCTTCAAATGTGAAGAGTGCTATGCTTCACGCTCTTCTGTATCAAACATTGAACTTCTAGAAAATTTAAGGGGGTGGTCCTTAGGCAGTTCGGCAGAAGCCCAAGGGCTTGATTTGTTATGCAACCTGGGTAAGGTATTGCGGGATTCTGCCTTGGTTCCTAGCACGGATGCCAGTCAGGTGGTTAAATCGTGCTTCCGTCTCAGCAGCGCTGAAATGTATTTCTTTCTGTCCTAGAAACTCCAAGCAGAGAAAAGATGGAGCCTGAAAGGAGTGTGTCCCCTGGCTCTCTCTCTGTAAATGGTCTTCCCATATTTTTCTTTTCTTCCTTCCTAGCAGACTCAGAGGAACTCACTGACTTCAAGAGCAAGCACCTTTTATTTTTATTTTTATTCTATTCTATTCTAGTCTAGTGTAGTCTATTCTATTCAAAGTAACTTTCAAGCACCCTAACTCCAACCTGCAAAAGCCAAACCCAATTTTATCTTTTGCTGGATAGCACCACAGCCAGCTTTCCAAGGAACCTGAACATTCCGTAAATCAGCACTTCTCTAATTTTTGTGCACATGAGTCACCAGGGGGACCTTGTTAAAATGCATATTTTTTAAAAGTAATTTCTTCAGAGCAATTTAAAACTACTAAAAACATGATGGATAGTTTGGAAGTTATTTCATTTATAGTTTTTTTTTTATCACAGTGTTGGTAGTCTTTCAAAAACTAAAATTGTGGCATTTTGCAGGGTTTTGTTCATTAGAAAGGTGACTCAGCAATCTTAGCTAACCAGGTAGAATCAGGAGGGTGATTAAGTTTTATAAAAACTGATACGATGATATCAGAGGTTAATATATATTTTTTAACATTACTGCCATATAAGCATTTATTCCAACATATATCTTAACTGTAGAATTCACCAGCTAAGTGCTAACTCCAAAATCACACAGCTTGACCTGTCCTCTTGTGTTTATTACCGTATTGGAGGGCTTCACATCTGTTTGGTGCACATGAGTCACCTGGGGATCTTGTAAAAATGTAGACTATGATTCACTAGTTTTGGGGCGGGGCCTAAGTGCATTTTAACAAGCTGCCAGGTGATGCTGATGCTGTTGGTCTGTGTATTACTACACCTTGAGTATTAAGGGTATAGACTCTGGTCTCCACTTCATCTCCAAAATGTAATCCATCATCAAGTCTTGTTGACTCTCTCCCGTCTCTTCAGTCCCAGCTCTGACCGCTCATCTCTGTTTCTGTTGCCACCACTTCAGATGAAGCCATCATCAGCATCTTTTGCAGGAATTATGGCAGTGGCTTTCATCTAGTCTCCCTGGCTCTATATAAACACAGTTGTTGTTGTTTTTTCTTTTAACATATGGTGTAATTCCATTTTTACATTATGCTGAGAGTTTTTAATCCATCAACATTCCTTAGTTTTGTAATGTCTATTTAATTTTACCTTATTTTACCCTAAATGTACCTTATTTACCTATGGTACATTTTTTCAGAGCGTAAATATACCATAGTTTTTACAGATATTCAGCTGGATACATTTAGGTTGTTTCCAGTATCTTTGCTATAGCAATCAATAATGCAAGGAGCATTCTTCTTCATACTTACCTACATATTTGAGTACTTCCTATATTTCTAGAAGTGAAATTGTTGGTTCAGAGTTTAGTAGAGATTTTTATTTTACCTTCATAATGGAATGTACTAATTTATATACACTCTCACAGTGTGTAAAAATGTTTACTCTGATACTAATCATTTGAATTTGCCATTTGGAAGGAAGGTACCTCATTGTTTTAATATGCTTATCATTGACCGTCAGTAAGGTGGAGTATTTGTCATTCTTAAGCATTTATATAAATTCTATATTCATCTCTTTTGTTTGTTTTCCTATTAATTCTTTCCTCGTATGTGTTTGAGATAATCTTCTCCTTCTGTTACTTGTCTTTCAACTTCGTTTAAGCCGACATTTCCATGTATAACCGATCACATCTGTCATGTTTTCCTTTGTCATTTGTGATCACCTGTTTTTTTTAAGGAAGGCCTTACCTAACTATTTAGAAAATATTCTACTGTGTTTTCTTCTAAATCTAAAGCTTATTTTCTTTCTTTTTATTAAAAAAATGTTTTACTGTTATTCTATTATGGTCATCCCAGTTTTTCCCCCTTTGCCCTCCTCCACCCAGCTCACCCCTGCCCTCACAGTTAGTTCCCACACTGTTGTCCATGCCTGTGGGTCATTCATACATGTTCTTTGAACATCCCTTCCCCGTCTTTCCACCATTATCTCCCCCCAAACCTCTGGTCACTGTCATTCTGTTCCATGTTTCCATGCCTCTGGTTCTATTTTGTTTATTAGTTTATTGTTGTTCATTAGGTTCCTCTTATAGGTGAGATCATATGGTATTTGTCCTTCACCAGCTGGCTTATTTTACATAGCATAATGCTCTCCAGTTCCATCCATGCTATCACAAAGGGTACGAGTTCCTTCTATTCTTTCTGCTGCATAGTATTCCATTCCGTAAACTTACCACTGTTTTTTTTAATATATTTTATTGATTATACCATTACAGTTGTTCTATTCCCCCCCTTCATTCCCCTCCACCCGCACACTCCCTCCCCCACAATTCTCCCCCCCTTAGTTTATAACCACGTGTCTCAAGTTCTTTAGGTTCTATATTTCCCCCACTATTCTCACTCTCCCCCCTCTCTATTTTCTACCTACCCTCTATGCTATTTTCTGTGCCTTCTCCCCCCTTCTCCTCCTCCCACCCCCCTGTTTCTAACCCTCCATGTGTTCTTCATTTCTATGGTTCCACTCCTGATCTAGCTGTCCTCATGTTTTCCTTTGTCATTTGTGATCACCTGTTTTTTTTAAGGAAGGCCTTACCTAACTATTTAGAAAATATTCTACTGTGTTTTCTTCTAAATCTAAAGCTTATTTTCTTTCTTTTTATTAAAAAAATGTTTTACTGTTATTCTATTATGGTCATCCCAGTTTTTCCCCCTTTGCCCTCCTCCACCCAGCTCACCCCTGCCCTCACAGTTAGTTCCCACACTGTTGTCCATGCCTGTGGGTCATTCATACATGTTCTTTGAACATCCCTTCCCCGTCTTTCCACCATTATCTCCCCCCAAACCTCTGGTCACTGTCATTCTGTTCCATGTTTCCATGCCTCTGGTTCTATTTTGTTTATTAGTTTATTGTTGTTCATTAGGTTCCTCTTATAGGTGAGATCATATGGTATTTGTCCTTCACCAGCTGGCTTATTTTACATAGCATAATGCTCTCCAGTTCCATCCATGCTATCACAAAGGGTACGAGTTCCTTCTATTCTTTCTGCTGCATAGTATTCCATTCCGTAAACTTACCACTGTTTTTTTTAATATATTTTATTGATTATACCATTACAGTTGTTCTATTCCCCCCCTTCATTCCCCTCCACCCGCACACTCCCTCCCCCACAATTCTCCCCCCCTTAGTTTATAACCACGTGTCTCAAGTTCTTTAGGTTCTATATTTCCCCCACTATTCTCACTCTCCCCCCTCTCTATTTTCTACCTACCCTCTATGCTATTTTCTGTGCCTTCTCCCCCCTTCTCCTCCTCCCACCCCCCTGTTTCTAACCCTCCATGTGTTCTTCATTTCTATGGTTCCACTCCTGATCTAGCTGTCCTCTTGGTTTGCTTTTGTTTTAGGTGTGGTTGTTAATAACTGTGAGTTTGATGTCCTTTCACTGTTCATATTTTTCATCTTCTTTTTCTTATATAAGTCCCTTTAGCATTTCATGTAAGGGCTTGGTGATGATGAACTCCTTGAACTTGACCTTATCTGAGAAGCACTTTATCTG